>NW_005187699.1:0-31551 GCF_000239375.1 Pundamilia nyererei | reverse complement strand
CCTAAAATAGCTAAAACTAAAAACAAACTAAAAACTACTTCCAAAAACATTCAGCTTTGATATTAATGAGTTTTTTGGGTTCATTGAGAACATGGTTGTTATTCAATAATAACATTATTCCTCAAAAATACAACTTGCCTAATAATTCTGCACTCCCTGTATAGAGCTTAATATAACTAGAAGTAAAAGTGTTATATACACAAATCTCCTACGTTTCTGTGGATTTGTTTGCACTTGGATGCACAGGGGTTCTGGTTGTAAGCAAGAATTGCTCATTTACATGTCCAAAACTACTAGAGCAACCTTTGCAATCACTTCAGTTGTATCTTGGTTCAGAAAAGGCCTTTTAAAGAGTAAAATGGGTGAGTATGATCAGCCCATGCAGTAAAGTTAAATAGGTTCCTTTAAGCTATGAAAACAGCTGGCAAAAAGTTGAAAATACATTAACCCCTTAGCAGTCCAATTAGTCCCCTAAACCATCCAATGTACCGTGGGCGGTACGTCCGACTGCTAACAGGTTAATGTAACTTACTGTAGGAAAGGGGTATTTTTTAGCTCCCGTTTTAAATCACCTCTTGTGATTTAGTCCAATATCAAAGATCAGCTAATTTTATGTTGCAGAAAAATGCTGTTAGGTACTATAATCGTTTTGAACCTTTGCAATCTACATTACAAACGTTGTCGCTTAGAAGTTGAGGGTGTAGCACACTTCTGATTACAAGGTGTTTGCACAGGTCGCCTAGTGTAACTCAGATTGGTGCAATCATTCAGTTTGGCAAAGGGCTGCAATCAATCTGAATCAGTCTGCGCCAATGAGCCAATCTCCTTTGTGACACTTATTTACATTAGGAAACTCGAGTTGGTTGTTGAGCACCGATTTCAATTTGCAGTTAAATCACAATCCTGCAGCAACTACGTCATGCTTGGTTGATTCTGGTTGGACTGTAAATGTAGTTAATGTAAATTTCTCTTTATGTAGTTGAAAAGGGATTTGTAATTCACCCGATTATCACAAACGGATTGCACATATTTGCCAACTTGACTCCATTCAATCTCAAAGTGATAGCGGACTGACCATTAACTCACCAAAGTCAATGTGAAGCTGGCAACTTTTTGCGTGTGGTCACAAACCAGATCCCTGGCTTCAAAGCAAAGATTTAAAAGACAAGGAGACTGCAATTTGCACAAAGTCATGAAAATCAAAATACTATTTTCCATGTTGGGAATGTACCATTACAGTGTACAAAGAATAAATATGTCAACTGCACCAAAACTGGTTAAAAAATGTCCATTTACATTCCAGTACTACACGTCATTAACTTTTTTCTTGTCTCTCCCATATTTTGTGTTCTGCCCTCTTTATTCCCTACCTCATCCTCTTCTTTTCATCCTCCAACACATCAGAGTCAATGGTGTTCCCTCTCTAATGGTTAAAAAGTTGAAAAGGAGTTTGTCCTTCCCATCTTGTTCATGCTCATCTTGTCCTAATATTGTAGGGCCTTTATGTGGTCAGCAGTGTGGTTTGGTGGTGGTGATTAAAACTGTGCAAAAGATCCCAGATGGAGACAAGGAGAGACAAACTCAAGGGTCGCAAGTTAGTCTAAATAAATGGGAGGAAGGTCATCCGGTGCAGAAAGGGCAGATAAAGCTGCTGTGGAAAATGAAGCCTTCATTATACTTTGCTGTGGACACAGACAACTGCAGACCCAACCGCTGAGTAGTCTTTCCTGTTAGATTTCTTTGAAGTTTGCCACCTGGGGCGCTTGCACAGTTGGTGCATTGTAATGTAAATTCTAACGAGTCCGTGCGGTCACACAAAACAGGAAGGCGCACGTTCTCTCCCACTCACCGTCTGATGGGGAAAATGACGTTTCGTTAAAGCTGAAAGTATAAACAAGGCTTAAGAGAGGAGCCAACACTACCGCTTTCATTGTTCCTTCATTGTTCAATTCATTGTTTCATTTTCCTTACACAAAAAGTCTGTATGTAGGCAAAATCCTTGTGTTCACCGAATTACTGGAAGGCCCATCTCTTTTAACTCTATTTTGGTCTCCATCAGCTCCTGAGTGGAATAAATGGCTCTTTTGTAGGTAAATTCCCCCTGTGTACTACACAACTACCACTTCTGCAGTGTTTATCTTGAAGAAGAAATCTTTAAGCGTCAAGAATCAGCTTTTGTTTGCAGATGTGTTACTACAAGAACAACCTCTAACAACAAATCACTTTTTAATATACTAGATGTATTAGTTCCACTTGAAGCTAAAAGCAGCTTTTCCTATTTTCATCTTCTTATTTTGTGTTAATCTTTCCAGCAGACAACCACACACTCTTCACTAATTAGCCTTTAATCTGGTTACTTAGTAATGAGATTACTGGTAATCTGCATGTAGAACCACTAATGTTATGCAGAGCAACACCTCACCTTATGCACTACAGAAACTAAACTTCATAAACACTTTAAATTTAAAAACGTGTGGCTTCTTCAGCCGGTCTTTGCAGCACTGACAGCTGCTCATTTGCATCACCGCGGCTGAAATTTCTGTGCAGAAACACTGAATAGAAAATCTGCTCGACCCGCACCTGACACATGGACATACACAATTTGTGAAATGTAAATTACCTTCATCAGGGCTGCATTCATACAGCTGTTGGATGCATAGCGCTTCCATCCCACGCACACCCACTTCCTTAGTGGTATGTCTGCAGGGATTGGCACCTTCCTTCTCACCCCCTAACCAGTTCATTAGCGATGCCCCCTCCACGAAGAGCCACGAAACCGAGCTCACAATATTCTGGGCCTGCACTTACAGAGCTTTTAGAAACACGAGTGCACAAACGGGCCGATCTGTGACTGAGAACTAAGTGTCTGCAGTCCATCCACGCACTCACACACAACTTTTAATCACAATGATCTGGCTGTGAGTGAGAGTTAACACTTCAAGAGGCTTAGTAACATGAACTGAACTTTAAGACATTTCAACTTATCATCTGAGGAAAGCTTAGAATAGTCACATGCACATTAACAAACACACTTTTGTTACTGCAAAATTAAACGTATGCGCAAGTTAAAAAAAAGAGATCTGTAATCACTCATCTGCCTGCTTTCCTGGGTGTTCGGCTGTTAGTCTGTTCTTTACATTGCTTCCTCTTTCCCACGTTGTCAAACTCAATGCTGACATCATTACCCTAGTCCAATCATCTTCTTACCAGCCTTCTTTTAGCCAATCAGCCTCCACTCTCTGCTCTGTCATTCTCCCCTTCAGACTTCAGACAACCCAAGCCTCCATCCTTACCACAATCAGTGTCTAGACTACGGGGGTCCTGTCTAATAGCCAAATACATTAATTTTTCCATCTCAATAAATTAATAATTTTTTTTTTTTTTTTAAAACACACCTAGAGCCAAGCGAACCCATGCCATAAAACTCCCATCACACAGTTTTTGTGCTGATGTTAATACAAGAGGAGAGTTGGAGTCCTGCAGGTACCGACTCATCAAAGCGTCAGTGACTTTTACACACCAGGAATCAGCAACCTCGCTCTGTAAATGGTCTTCCACTTTGTGCCCCAGTTGTTGTGGTTTTTAAACACTTCAACTTTGCAATAATACCAGGAAGGAAATCTCATAAACTGACTTGTTGCAACGGTCACATCCTATTACAGTACCATGGGCTTTAGAATGGCTCCTTCTTTCACAAATGTTTGTAAAGGCAGACTCCATAGCTAGCTGATGGGTTTTATACACCAGTTACACTTGTACAGTGGCCCTGAGAGGTCAAATGCACTGCAGCTAAAGTAAACAACAGTCAAAAGAAGAACACTGAATAAGGCAGACAAAACAGTCCTACTCCCAGCCTACCAACAGCTGCATCTATGAGGTGGCTGTACCTCAGGTGGTAGAGGTCACCTATTAATCGGAACGTTGGTGCTTTGATTCCCATCTACTCCAGTCTGCACACTACTTCAAGATACTAACCCCAAGTTGCTTGCTGATACATCAGAGCAAGAATGCATGTGAATGTTAGATAGAAAGCACATACAGAGAAGCTTTGAGTGCTAAGATGGAGTAGAAAAGAGCTACATAAGAACCATTCCATTTACCATCTATGGTATCAATTCAGAAATCCTAGGTGACTTTGCTTTCTTAAAGTCACAAGTTTTTCAGAAAACTTGACCTCTGGCCCCTGAGGTCAGATTCTCGTAGATGCACATGTGGTATCAATTGAAATTCCTACGTTGCTTTGATCTCGAGTTACCGTTTTCACAACTTGGTTGTTGGTGTTGCCCACCTGCTCGCCCATCCATCAGGGTTACAACCCCATCTGACTTTTACGGCTGAGGGGTAACATGTAAAACCACAAAAAAGTGCAAAGTTCCAGATAGTAATTAAGAGAATTACCAAAATTATTACAATTCATCTGTAAGGGAGACACAATGGCTTTAAATTTCATCTACATGAGCTGCTCATGGTTAACTAGTAAAGGCTGAAACCTGAGATGCAGGCTCTTTTTCCCAGAAAAGTTTTTCCCTTTAATAAACCTTGTTGGTAACCTCTGTGTTTTATAGCTCTAATGTTGTGGGAAGTAAGTAATTATTTCTCTGTTGTCACCATCATGTTGCTGCAGCCGCTGTATGTTGACAGGGGTGGTTAGGTTACTATAAGAAGCCAGAAAGTGTCTAAATAAGCCCAAGTTTAAGTGTAAAAGGCAAGGACAAACTTGCCTATTCAATATAACCCAATGTACTCCTTACTACATATTCAATATTTTATATATACAGTAAGATAATAGCTGCTGGCTAGCTGGCTAGTAAGTTGTTACTCAGGTGGCTTACAGTTAAGCTAACACAATGAGAGCAGGAAATAAGACTTTAATTATTTGAGTCATGAGTGGTAGGCACACAACAGTAGCATACATGCTGTTTTTACTCCTCCTGTTTTCATCCTGTATGTGCTTGCTGTTGGTTGAGCTTGAAGTTCCTGCTGTGCCTTTGAGAAGATACAGCGGACGGTCAGCTTCATACATGGATATGGGTGTGGGGGGAAAAAAGTCCATCTTTGCTTGCCAATTACACTGAATTGAGAAAGTCGACCACTTTATCGTGTTTTATAACACACAACAGTTTTCATTCAACATTATAATATGACTTTGTGACTTTGGGGTTTGATTATTTTGGGACACATGTCTGGTATGCAAATTTTATGAACCTGCCCTAACACCAAGAAAATAAGAATCAAATTTATGCAGCGCTTTCTCACTGCATCCACCTCTTTGTTTCAGAGTTGACCACAGACACTTAGCCCGAAACAAGAATCTTCATACTGAAGTTTGCAGTTATGAATCTGGAAAGTTACACTCGGAAGACTTTAAAGGCACCGTTAAAAAAAACACCAACAACATGAGAAAAAGAGATAAACAACAACAAATCTGTGACACTACTTCAAAGTGAGATGTTATTTCAAGTTGCTGTTTATGTTATTTTAAACTTATTTACCAAAGAAAAAAGAATGTTGTAATAACAAAGATACATTGATTAGTGAACAAACATTCTCATAGACTTAAAAATTAATCCATTAAAATGACATTGGGGAGGGCACTTGTTTGTGGAAGCCGCCAAATTGCCCTACAATCTTGATTACAGTGTGCCAGATGGACATCACTCTTCTGCCTAATCGCGTTTCATTTATGTGACTAAAGACCAACTACATACATAGTACGCCTTATAAGTCACTTTGAATTTAAAGATCACCCCTGACCTTAGGTCAAAGGTGATCTTTAAATACTCGTCCACAAGTTTGAGGTGCTTGTTACACTGAAACTTGGGTTTTCTGGCTTATTATAGTAACTTAACCCCACACTCCCCCATCAACAGAGTGACTGCAGCAACATGCTGGTGACAACAGAGAATGAATTACTCACTTTCCACCATAATAGAACTACAACACACAGAGGTTACCAGCAAGGTTTATTGAAGAGAAAATCTTTTCTAGTAAAAAGAGTATCACTGCAACTCATATTTCAGCCTTCACCAGTTAACCATGAGCACATTTATGTAAATGAAACAACGCTTGACTCAAACACGAGTTTCTGGAGCCAACTTCAGTGATCAATTTTGCTTTAGTGGCATGATGAACCTGATGTTTACGATGAATGAACATCGGATGGATTGCCATTGAAAGCTCTCCAATATTTTTAGTAGATCAATTTGAATATCCTATCTCCCATCGTTCTCAAGTTATACTGTTCACGACGATAACACCCCACTCGACTTTTTACAGCTGAGCAGTAAAAAGCTGTGGGATTTGTAATCTTCAAAGATTCATGGCAATCCATCAGACAGTTATAAACACATTCCTCAAATTCATGACGTTGGCAGAGGAAAAGCAAAAAAAATTCTGGGAAGTATTTTTAAAAGATGTTACTGCTATTCAAAAATAAGTTGTTGAGACACTTCAGTTTGGGTCTAAAACGGTGCAATATGTCGAAACAACTGAACATAGTAACAACATTATGAATTCGAATCTAGCAATGCATCTCTACTGACAGATATCCCACACGTTACATTCACAGATAATAACGTTGAAAAGAAAAATAAAGAAAAAAAAACGATGAAATGAATAAAAGTTGATGAACAACCACCTCTATAACAAAGCAGCTGTAAAGAACTGTAAAAAGAAAGTAAAAAATAAATAAATTGTGCAGTTAGCAACATGGTTCATTATCATTACTATCATCTAAAGATCAAGCCTGTATGATAAATCACCCTGTGACAAGTGTCACAGGGTGATTTATCATTAATATTACAACAATGTTGGGCCTTAGGCACCTTCCTTTGTTGTTGGTTCCTCCAGGGTTTAAGAGCCGAGAGCAGAAAGATGCGCCGTCCGATATCATTGTTCTCTAAACTTTAAAGCTGACAGAGAAGATTAGCAGGAATGAAAAGACTTTAATCTTGGACTCGATGTTTCACAGATACAACCTATCAATTCTGACAGAAAGCGAGGGGACGGGTACACCAGATCAAAGACCTACCTCTCTCTGTTATATCTGCCACTTGAAAACATGCCATCCAAAGAAATTAAGCCCTTATGTACTATTTCTGAATTTTTAAGCTAATACGCCACAAGAGATATAATCTGTGAAAAGTAGATTTGTTTTTTGAAAAAGAAAACAAAACTTAAAAATATTTTTAATCACTACTTTTATAAATGTAGCCGGTTGGAGGCTTCTTGTTAGAAAGACATGTGCCAGAGAAGTAAGATCTTGTATTGGCAAACCTTTAATCAACCTTTTTACAGCCTTTGTTGACATCCACTCTGAAACTACACCTGCACCCCATGACAATAAAAGTGGAATTGAATTTGGTTCTCTGGTGTACGTGACACGCATGACGCAAACTGAATAACAGGCTGGAAGCAAACTGGTGCAGAGTGTTTCTTATCCAGAGCGTGTGATGCTGCCAGACAGCTGAGCTTAGGGTGATCATTTTAAGTAAGTGCCTCCGAACATTTCCAACGCGTCATCAGCGAAGCACCTCATGACTACATTAATTCATAACAGACAGACATATAAACAAAACACACATAATCACCAGACTAAAAATAGTCTTCAGTCTTCCTATCCTTCACAGACGGAGGTTTAACATCTTTATTGCTCTTGATAATTTCCCCTTGTCAAATAATTGCACAGCATAAAAGAAAGAAGTAACACGTGTGCTTTTAGTGTCCCTCAAACCACCAGTACTCTTAAAAGGGAAAATGAAAACCTAGGAGCCAAATGGAAAAATATGATCAAAAAGAAACTGCCTGTGAGCTGCAATCGCTGATGAAACTTGGTTCAGTATTTTGTTTGTATATCATCAAATTATTACGATTACAAATTTCTGTTGAAATATGGCGATATCTTTTTGAGACTCTAGCCTACCCCTATTACTTAAACATTTACAAATACTAAAATTTGAGAATTACATCAGGAAAAAAACTACAAAATAAAATAAGTACTGACTTTTCATAGCATGTTGATGTAATTTTTGACTCTACTTGTTACAAAAGCTTTATTTTATTTATTTTTTAATGCCACCTAATCTAACACGTCCTCTTATTAGCTCTCCATATCCACTTCTAGTAACATCCTCTAACTAAAATATTCACACAACTTAGACATTGTTTTGTGTCTACACTAATCACACTGCTTTTTATTTTGTAGACTGATAAGATAGATTGATCGATCTAATGTGTCATGTGAAAACTGAAAACAGTCTCAATCATCCCGAAGACTGAAGAAGTCACTTAGATGAGAGATGAAATGTTTCTCCCTCTCAACGTCCAGATGAACAGAAGGGGTTTTATTCATTATTTTAGCGCTCAGTACTGTCATCTATAGCACCAAACAACAACAGCATGGCACTTACATTGAAGGTGAGACAACGTAAGACGTTTTTTCTTCCATTTATATAATACATGTAGCAGCCAGAGGTCAGTCAATAATTGTCTTGCATGAAGATTTTGATAATTACTGACTTTTATTATGAATCCCTAGAGAATTTTATTCATATTAATCCTCCTTCAACACTAACGACAATCTGAAGCAATTAAGTGGAAGTGGTGGTCAACCACAGATATGGAAGAGCCATACAGAGGCGGTATGCAGTAAAGGACAAAGGTGACTTTATTTTCTACAGAGGCTAAGGTCACTGAACATCTGCCATCCCTTGCAGTGTGTCTACCATATGGTGGTGGCCAGTGCTTTTTGTTGGGGCCTGCTGAGGAGAAGCTGTCCGCACAGCAGAGAGGAACAGTAGACAAACCTATAGAGGAACGGCCCAGCAGTCGGGTCTGAACTTGAAAAAGCTCAGCAGGCAGTAGAGAGAAGAATGCACTTGAAGCTGAAATCAGCTATGATCAACCCTGCACACCCACTCTGTGGCCTGAAGGTTATCAACAGCAGCACCTTCAGTCAAAGACTGACTGCACCAAAGTGCACATCTGATCACCTCAGGAGGTCCTTTATATCAGCTGCCATAAGACTGTTCAGTGCACAGTGATAATAATATGATTTTATCCACATGTTTGCACATTTGCATGTTAATCACCTACTGTTTTATATATATTGAAGTACTATTAACTTTTTTGAAAGCATTATTATAAATGAGTAAAGGCTATCTTTCTTACCACCATTCGTGGGTTCAATGATATAGAACTGATGAGAAACAGAGTAAAGTGAATTACCTCAACTGCCGTCTGACAGTCAGAAATAGCATCTTATATTAGACTTCCTGTAAGACGAGACTGTGGTCTGACTGCAACTAATACAGACAATACATACGAGGAGAGTGGTCTTCAGACTCTTTAGCAGGACACAGGAAGTGAGATAAAACTGTTCTACAACCGCACCGATAAAAACGCTAAAGAAAAACTTTACTTGATTTAAATTCAGCCGTCATTGCCTTCAAAGCTCCTTGTGCAACTCTGACCTTCTTATCTACATCTGGATATACTCTAAAGTCCATTCCCATGTTCATGTATCTTCTCCTCTGTGTCTAATCAGCAACTTGAAATTCATCTTAGGAAAAAGAAGGTTGCAGAGAGCCAAATTTGGCAATAGGGCACAGTGATGAGCTAAAATCATGGCCATGTTTCAAGTCATTTGGATCAAATGTGACATGTCAGGATGTTAGAGCAGAAACCTCAACTTCTGCAGGAGGAAATTTCAGGGCACAACCCAGGAATGTTTAAAAATAAACAACAATCATACTTCTCTGACTCCTGACCTGATGTAGGCTCTTCCACTAACACCTGCACCACGGTCGGACAGAGACTCGGCTCTCATCATTAGCGATCGTCCTTGGTATAAAAGTCAAATTGGTTTGAAGCATGAGTTCACGTTTGTGCTCAGCTGGTGGTCTGAACAAGATGTCAAGGAAACAATCTGTCAAGTCCTTAAAGCCTCACAGTGCTTCACAAGCAGAAGACAGGAATTTAGCTGTGGTGGGTTTTGTTTGGGGTTTTTTTGGTTTTCAAGGAACAAGTTGTGAAACTTTTTGACTGCACTTGTTATAAAAACAGTTAAGGTAAAAAAAAAAATAAAAATCAAACTGAGCTACATTAAAAGACATCTCTTTAATCTTCAGTAACTATTAAGTGTCAAACTATTACAAGGTTAAACTAACCTTGACCAAAAAGTTGCCATCATCTTCTGGAGTCACCATGACAACGGAGTCATGTAGCTTTTCATCGAAATGAACGTGTGAAGATGCAGCGTGGGGTTCCTCTGAGAAGCGCACGCCTCCTGCCTTAGCACAACCTGAGGAAGAGGAAAGACGGAAGAGCAGCTGAAGGTCTGCTATGTACAAATATTCACACTGCATCCCTTTAAAGGGAGAAAACACACATTAAGCAGCCGGTTGTTTCCTTTAAGTGATGTAATGGAGAGTTGCTGGAGAGCACTTCACAATCCCTCATGCGCATGCTTTGCTAGTATGCACCCTCTGGGTGCTTTAAAGCCTTGAAAATGCACACACAAACACACATCAGGCACAAAGATTTTATCCCCTTCAGATATTTACTTTTTTTTTCTTTTCTTTTTTTTTTTAAGTGACCATCTGACTGGGCCAACGCTCATTTCGCAGCATGAGACAAAGACACCAAACACATACCCAGAGTCTTAAAGCTATCTTTACCCACAGGATAAACAGGGTGATATCACATTACAGACACCTATATGTGAATCTCACTGTTACCTCAGTGTCAAAATAAAAGAGTTAAAGGTTTGCAATCTAAACTTCTGATTTGGCCTTAGATTTTCGTGTTATCATAGGACACACTGACACATTTTTATTTATTTTTTCTTTGCCCAGGCATTCATCCCCAGTGTGAGAGAATGGAAAATCCTTCTCCAAATAAACAGCCCTCCACAAAAAATAATAATTCCCTGAAAAAACAAACAATTTGTTCAAAGGTCTCCTCCATAAATTTGAGCCCCTTTCAAAGCATCTCCTTCCCAGAGCCTTTCAACACCGGCTAAACAGCAAGACAGGGAGAAATAGTACAAAGAATATACCTAAGCAACTTTTTAAATATTTATGAAATACTCTATTAATAGGACGATATCCTTTAAGCCACCGTGAATGCTACTGCCCATAAAAACACTTTAAGTAAGTGATGCTGCAGTGTGTGAGTGCACGTCTGAACCCTCAGTTGTTATCACACATGAGCTTCCAGAGAGTGAGTCACAATATCAGAGATATCAAGTCAAGAAATTGTCCTAAGATGCCCTATTTTAACATGTAGACAAAAATCAGGAGATAGTCCCCCTTAAGAAGCTGGAAATACTCAGTTTGGTTTCGGGTGCTGCCTTAATAGAGTATAAGGGAGTCAGCATACATCACGCCCACTCCATCAATTCACTAGATAATCACCAGTATTTATCTCACGTGGGCACAGTTCAGCATCACTGGGGAGCTTGCAGGTTAAAGACCGTTAACTGTTGTGTGTCCTTGTAGCTATGCTGTGATCCTCTAACACTGTGCAAGGCCATGCGAGTTTGGTTAATAGAGAACTCTGAGGTGGTCATAAACAGACGAAACAATGCAGCAAAGAAAGAGGGTGGAGTTTGCTTTTTTTGTTTCTTTTCGATATAGTACGATTATAAGAATGTCTGTATGTTTTGTAACGTTCACACGAGGTCTGCAGCATTAAGACGAATCATAGCGGTGGAGCAGCAGTGCTATGATTGGTGCTAGCAGACTGGAGGCGCCCTCTGACATCTCCTGTGAAGTTAAACGATAGTTAATTACGGTTTACATATTTAAATATTCCTAATGTATGTTGGGCTCTAATGAGCGTAAGATCCCCAGCTCGGTCCCAGGAGGAGACACAATTCCCTTCAAGGTCGAATCAGGAAGGAGACCTGGCATGAAAAAATAAAAATCTGCAACTCAAACATGTGGAGCTACCTGCTGTGAATAAGGAAGCAGCCCAAACTAGCTTTATATACAGTGAAAACTATCTGCTGCTTCCTGTCAGTGCTTTGCAAGGATAACGGTCCTTTGTGTTAATATTCAAGATGTTAGTTTCTAAAGATAACAAGGAGGCGCACTCACAGCCGGTCACTTATAGCCACTAAATCTGAAGAGTTTGAGGAGTTGAACTTGAACTACTTGATCGATAGCTTTTCTCCAAAGAATCCCAGAAGGAGGTCAGTGCTTTAGCTGAAGTAGGACATTTTTTAACCACTTCTATTTCGATTAAACAGTTTCTGACACCTTAAGATGGATATACTGTGCTTCAGATGGCATGTAAGGAGCTTTACTTTCTCTATTTATCATTTAACATGTCATAATATTAAATACAACTTCAAACTAATACAATCTGCAATAATGTCATTGTTTAACCAACCTCTGTCTGCACAGTTGTATGGTAATGGTAAATGAACTGGTTCTTGTTAAGCACTTTTTTAGCTGTACTTGAGCACTCAAAGCCTTCTATACAATCTCACTCACAAATTCATACAAGCTCTTCTACTTCTGCTGTAGCATTCACACATATTCTCAAGGAAGTTGTTGTTGTTGTTGTTTTTAAAACTGTGTTTTATCTCTGTTTAATCTCTAAAAAAGACTGTTTGACAACAAGGCCCACATGTCTAACTTGGATTTCATAAAGCATTACTTCACCATGGAACAAACTTTGCTGGGTTACTTCTTTGGCTTAGGTGTGTTTATGTTCGGAGTCACAGTGTAACAGGCCCATGCACCACCACACTGAAAAGCTATCTGGGATCAGCATTATTAATTCAGTGAGCTAAATGTCACCAAAGTCACACTCACTCCAATCAAGGCTCATTTACAGCAGTCAGAATATTAATGTCTTTTTTAATACATTTTCTCATTCGTGGTGTGCAAGAGAGTAATTTAAACCACATTTTGTTTCTTGCCAAACTGACAGTTGGGGAGATTTATTTCTTTTTCTGAAGTCAAGTCTGAAGTTAAACTATCCTCACATTTACTGGCAGAGGGTTTCCCTGCCCTTCAGATCTGGACCAGAAATGTTACTTTAATTTAAGCACAGGGTTTTTGTCAAACATCCTCTGCCAAATTATAATAAGCCAACAGTTGGTGAAGCTGATACCATCTGAATTAATTACCAATCTAAGACAGTGAAGCTAGGCAATATCCTAGCATTTGTCTTGAAGAGCAGATTAAATCAAAATAATGAATCTCTTATCTCACAGAAACAGGAAACCAATAGTAATCTGAAAATAAAGACATATCAGATTAATATAAGATAAATTTATATAAAGGCCAGTTTCCTGACAAGTGAGCATATTAATATGCACAGGTTCAATTTGTGTAAGGTATAACTGATCCAGCTCATTTAATTATGTAGCACAACCTAAACCTACTTTTTTTTTTTTGTTAAAGTAATCAAATAGAATTTTTGTTTAAGGCTAGCTCCTGTAAAAATAACCAAAGCCCAGCATGTGCAGCAGAGCTAGTAAAAAGAAATGAAATAAAGTAAAAACTTGGATATTCTACATTCATTAGGTAATATCAAAGAAAACATCACGTGCAATGAACTTGCAATTGTGTTGCCTTTGAAAAGTACAGGAACTAGAACTGCAACAATTTGGATGGTTGGATGGCACAATGAAATGGCAATAACAAGGAGACAGTCTACAGTTTGTGACTGTATGGGGTCAAATTGGTAATTTCATGTTTGCAATAATCTGTCAATTAACTCTAACAACAGGGCGAAAATATCAAATTTGTTGCTGTGTACAATGAAATCATTCATATTCAACTCATATTAAATCCTTTAGATATATTCAGATACTCGGTAAAACCTCATGGATCTGAAACTAAAATTCCTCTATAAATAGTGATGTAGTCACTGCAGGATGGCAAATTAACTACAGGAGTTTAAGCACTTAAAGAAACACAAAGAAATATAACCATAATACAACCACTCAAGAACCAATTTAGTCAAGTGCCCTATTGTAAGACATCGCAGACCAGTCGCACTCATCAGCACAGACTCACTCCAGTTAATCGCACTGTGTTGTGATCTGTTTGTGAGTGACTGCACTAAGTCAGGTCTCCATTGTTTGGAAGCAGCCTGGCTCCCAACAGGCAACCGGGGCAATCACCTTGTTATTGAACACTTGTTAACTAATTTGCCTCAGACAGCAAAAGAGTTCAATGCAATCACCGAGCAAACATCAATTTTTCCTTGGGGCAAGGAGGTTAATGTCAATAAAGGTTGCAGGCAGCTGCTACTTCCTTTTCAGTGGCAACGGTGAATTCATTTTAAAACGTCTTGCCTTAACAAGTAAAGAAGTCAAAAGATATGAAAATGTTCTTTCATCTTTTTCCAGTAGTTCTTCAACTGATTGGCCTCTACTAATGCTAACCGACACTGGTATTGATAACTTATCTTTACACCAAAGTGTTGCACTTTCTCAGAAAGTCACTAACTTTCATTTTCTAAACAAAAGCCCTCTAGTGTTTCAAGAAACTGATTTATGTGGAACTAGTCTCTACTACAGCAGTTTTGCATGATTTACAGTTTAAAATAATCCACATTTATCCATTAGTGGGACTTGGTGGAGCCCCTCAATTCAACTTGTGTCTGACACAAGTTCTTTTAGCTCCTCTCCGTTTGAGCAAACCTTCCTCTAATTGGCTGTCTTTAACAAACAGCAGGTTTTAAGAAGATGGGTGGAACTTCTGTGGTCATATTAAGCGCTATATGACTGACATAGCCATGTAAGGATACCCCTCTCTATGACATCATTCAAAGCCAACAACAGAAAAAAACCGTCTGCAGACAAGCATTTTCAGACATTTTAGGCCTAAACGTTGGTCTCACAGGGAATACATATACATACACAGACATCATTATGGAAAATGCTGGCTATGTTGGCCCTAACAGCAGAGATCACTGTAACATCCATCCATCCATTCTCTTCCACTTATCCATGTCAGGGTCATGGGGGGCCTGAAGTCTATCCCAGCTGTAGCAGTATAACTGAAAATATTAATAAAGCAATAAGTTGTTTTTATAGATACAAACGTCTGCTGTAAGAACGATGAGTACATATTTTTAGAAACAAGCCCCGACGTGACCGTGCATACCATAAGTGGCTCTCCAGTGCAATCCAGTATAAACTCATAGCACAAGACTGATGCATTTACCTTTAGTACATATACTAACACAGCCAGCTACATTTACACGAAGCACAGGCATTACTGTCGCTCTAGTTCCATTTAACTTTTATTCAGACTCATATTAGAGATTAGAAGTGCTTGCTATCAGCAATCTGGGTCACAGTAATGAGTTTGTGGAGTTACATCATGTTCCATATGTGCAGGATCACTGTGTAGAAATAGAACTGGAAACTGAGGAATGATGTTTCATATCCAAAGATCTTTATATCAAAGAAAACAACAAGAAGCCTTTTAATATTAACAATATCCCATACTCGAAGTTCTAAAACAAGATAAGCAAAATGTAAACTAACTTTAAACTGAATTTATTAGCCTTGTTATCCTAGACAACGCTACCTTATAAGTCTTCAGATAAAGGATGAGAAGAGTCAGAGTATGTCAATATTATCCGTAAAATGAGTTTTCTTATCTGATCTGTGCCTTTTTATGAATTCAACACATACCACAGTATTAATAATGAGTCTTTCCCAAGTCACGATATTCACCCTGATAATTCCATATTTGATTTTAGGAGCACAGTGTTTGGCATCAGGTATTTGACTTTCAAACATTTTTCAGTACCGTAAATGTGCTCATTCAGTTCTCAATGTTACTATAAAAATACTCTAATGATAAAAGGAATACTACTTGTTTCATGTTTAGGGTAATTAGTTTAGGCAAAGAAAAAAATAGAATAAATCTGTGACAAAAAATTCCCAATTTTAAATCCTGTTCAAATAAAAGAAATTATTGATGTATGCTACATTTTAAATACGTCAACACTTCAAAGTCACATTATAACGTCACAATTAAAAGGTTTATCTTTACATTTGGAGCAGTTCATATAGGACTGGGGAGTGTGCAGCTACTGGGATTGTCTCAATTGACAATGAAGATCAAATTGAGATAAACCATCATTTATAACCAATAACAATACACACATGAAACCTATATCTACAAAAAATAAATAAATAAACAAAAAAATGCTGTAGCAGGTCCAAATGCAAGAAACTGAATAACCTCTGAATGATGGACCTTAAGTTTTTGGATTCAGGTGAGTCACCATTATTAAACCTGTTTTTTTGAACTTACGTGATTTTTTTTGTTTGTTTTTTACAAAAACCTTTTAATAATTTAATTAGTTCATAATTTATGTGCACATTTTCTTTTTACCTTTATTGAAGACACCCAGAGGTCAGAGAGGTTTTATCTGATATCATCATTTGTTTTATAGAACCATTACAAATGCATTTCTGAATCAGCTATAAGCTTAAATTCATCAGCTCCTGTAGGAGTAATGCTTTATACTGATCAAGAGCAAATCTTTTAACATCTACTAGACATTTCTTGTATCTTATTTTGGAGTATAGAGTACCAATATACGTGGGAAACTTAATAACATTTGAAAAATAGAGCCTAGGGCTCTCTTTTTCCTTTTTTATTCAAATAGAAGGTGAGTGGATACAATGATATAATGATCACCACACATAATTTAAACTTCAGCAATAATATGTATGCATTTTTTCTTTCTTTCTGAGAAGACGTAGCTCTCTATCAAATATTAAGCTTTACTATAGTCATCTAAATCACATGAGAGCACTTTTCACCCTGCTATAAGGCTTTTTGAAGGCTTGAAGTTCATACAATAGGGCTTCATGGGAGAGTAATTACTCATGTAAAGGCAGACTTTTTGCAGTAAAGCAGCCTTTCACAGTCAAAACGATATGCTATAGCTTGAAAAGTCCGATTAAGAAATGTGCTTTTATCTACAGCGAGTCTACCTGAACTTTGACTCCATGTGAAAAAATTAGCAGTTTAAGAAAAAAAAATAATGGCATGAGTTGTAAATCTAAGAGCTGTAATGTTTTGCTCAGAAACTAACAAATTACTATGACGCTACATGTGTATTTACAGATCCACTCGCTGGGCACTTTATAAGGTACATTTGTTCAACTGCTCAGTATTGTAAATATGTAATCAGCCAATTATCTTGCAGCAACTCGATGCATTTAGGCATACATACTAATAATGACTTGAAGTTCAAATTGAGCTTCACAATAAGGAATAAAAGTGACTTTAAACATGCTGCTAGTGTTTGCTGTTTTTATAGCCTGGTTTCACTCAGTGGTGTGGTAAAATAAGTGTGCTGCTTCCATATTTGGTGGGGTTGGTTTTCTCATCTATTTTGAAGGACTCTGCTTTGTTGGAGGCTTCTAGAGTACCTTCATTTTTAGATACTAAATGTTTGGAGCCTGGCACAGTGTTTTCAGACACGCCCGGGCTTGTATAGCATCGCTATAGCAATGATATGACATTTTTTATATTATATTTATAATATTATTATCACTGACCATATGATATGGCCCAGCCCTGGTTGTTACTACAGTTAAGATTTACCACTGATATTTTTATGTCCCTACTAATATTTTGGGGGTGTGAAACATGGTCTCACAAATGCAAAATGTAAAGAACAATAATTAGAAATACAATTCAATGAAAGAGCAGATCAGCTGAGTTCAAAGGACACAAGGGGATGATTGAAGAAGACTTTTAAAGGGCAATGACTGCTCAGCAAATTAAGCATGATCATCTTAAAGAAACTGAAAGCTGCAATAAATACAACTAGTAATAAATAAGTCATAGGTTATTTTATTTTTTTTATTTGTTAAAGGAGGATGGATAAAGATGAGTGTTTGCCACAAGCTGGCGAGCCAGTTAGGAGTTCAAAGAAAGAGCGAGAGGTTTTTACACAAACAAATCACAGATGATACTGTTCTCACAGATGGAAAAAAAATGAGTCATTGAAATTTGACTAGCTGTTAGTACACTTGGACGGCGCACCTAAGTACAGGCTATGTGGGGTAAACATTATACATGAAGCCTGTTAAAGTTTTTTATTTTTTTTATTTGCAGTAGTAACCATGCTCACTGTTTGGTTAGGTCAGGGTTTTCACTCATTCGTTTGAATTTAAGCTGATGTTCTTCACTATCTGTTGCCAAATTCCAATTTCATACTACAGCTAGGCAGATATCACTCAAGCTAGTGTCCCAGCCTGAGTAATATCTGCTGATATATTATACAATGCAGCTGCCTAAATCCACAAAGATCCATAAACCTCAGAGCCACAGCAGCAAAAAAAGGTCAGCAGATCACACAGCCTCTACACAAACAAAACAAATCTAACAAAGCCACTAAGACAAACAAATATATATCTATGGTTGTTATCTGAGCTGCTGTTAGAGCTGTCCAAATCCCGCTTTAACCCCTGGATCGTACCAAAAATGCATCTGTAGCTCACAGCTAATGTGTTTACTTGTGTTTTTATGTAAACAGGCTTCTAGATTTTTATCAAAAAAGATTTTATAACCCTCTAAAATGCTAATCTTCTTCAACAGGGTGATCCACTCATGCCAAAAGTAATGCTGCAGCCATCCATCACCTCCATTGCTGATTTAAAACTGTAACTTCCAGAGGCCTGTACATCTAAAATAGCTCATTCATAAACATTTTTCAGTTTTATCATTCATCTGGTGTCATGTTCCTATGAATGCTAAAGATCTACTCATCCAGACAGACTTGGCGGTAATTTCTTTCACTAATGAATCCACTCACAAAGATCAACAAAGGCAATTCTTTCTTAAAGACACTCAAAAAAATATATCTGCCCAGATTGCCGACTTTAAGTTATTCCCCATATAATTTTTGTTACATAAGTACAATGTACTTACATTTAATTTAATCTGGTCAAATGAAATTCACTAGACCAAGCACATTTTTCTTAATGATGAATTATTTAAATAAATTAACCTTTGATTTTATATATTTAAGTTGCATTTGACTGAAAACCTATTTACAGATAACCTCTTTAACACAAGCATTTCGTGTGTATTTGAGGTACTTTCACATACAAGAACTGCATCAAAGGCGCAGATCTGAGCCAAACCCTAAGCCTATCATTATCACAATACTGAGAGCTGGCACTGTTTAGACTGGTCTCATATCCCCGAGTTAGCACAAAAAAGAATGTGTACACACAAATTAACACGCAGCCCTGCTCAACTGGCTTATTTCAGATTAATATACATCTACTTATGTCCTTCCACTAATCTGCCTGTCAGCATGTCCCTTTCTGCTTTGCTGAATATTACTGTAGGCTGTTAGCCTATCAGTCTAATCCTGGTGGGTTTAGGAATCAAGTGCAGTGTTTGCAGACTGGACGTAAAATATCATTACCTCCAAAAATTGCAAAAACCCCCCCCCCCAAAAAACCCAATCAGCTGTTATTAATGAAAAAAACTGCAGTTAATAAAAAGATAAAAAATATTACCAGTGTCTACTGTTAACATTACACCAACAAACTGCAAGCTTCAATATTTGGTAACAACTCTGAAATGACCCACCTGAGACTCTCACATTTGGTTATATTACCACATTTAGTAGCACTCTTTGTGGGAAGAAGAGAAAAAAACCTTCAATTTTGCTTTCAGCACACTGCTGGGCATGGTTAAAGTGCGATCACACACGCTCATCTATGTCTTCCTGTCTTCTTTTAGCTTCTTTTCTGTCGCCTTTACATCCACTGACCTCGGCCCTAAGTAACACAGACGTGTCCAAGCCCATGAAGTGGTCCAAGCTACAAATATAAAATTTCATATGAAGACAACTGAGGGAGACTGATCCCGCTGATATGCAGCAGATGAAAGCGCACAGTAATTTACAAAATCCTCCTGGGAAAAGATTTTTAAAAAACAAACAACAACAATAACATTTTGTGTGTTACAGATTACCACAGATACTCGCACACGGCAATGTTCAAAAGGACAAAAGAAGATGATTGAAATCTCCACAGTAAAATTTTTACTGCTTATTATAAAATACTTTTACTGTACTAAAGGTAACAACTTCTAAGACACACTCTTCCAGTGATATCTGAGCCAATCCAAACCTTTTACAAACCAGCCATCAGTGAACCTAACAAAGGTCTGCAAAGTGGTCTGTGAAGGCAACAAGTATCCATAACTACTGCGAAGGAGATTACGTTTTCATAGAGATAAACACATAGTCATTGTTCCCTGGCATGCCTCACTGTACCATTTCTGCTTTTCAATCAAAAAAATAATTTAAGTCAGGCTGTGTCATGGCTGAAATGGTTAATCTGTGGTTATGCGTCATCATGAATTCTAACAGGGAATTAGTTACTCTATTTTTTTCCTTTCGTTTACCTTCTAATAAACAATGAATACAGAAGAAGTGCTACGTCAGTTAGCCAAATATGAAGCATCTAAAACTGTAGCTCATGTCCAAGATGAGTAAAACTGTTTTTTTGTTTGGGTTTTTTTTTTTTACGCATCTATATATAGCAATGTGAAAATGAAAGTTTCACACGACTACTCATCATTTCCTTTCCTATCCTTTCCTGTGAAAAACAAACCCTTACTTACCCTTTACTTACTTAAAGAGGGCAAGTAGCAGTTTAGATATTCCTAATCAAATCCGTTTGATTAACTGATCATCAGCAACTGTGAGCACCTCTATAAAAGCAGAAGTTTTGGCAGTCTGCTGGTCTGGAGCACTCAGGTGTATGTTAACACAAAGCCACAATGTAAGCAAATTAGCCTCATGGTCAGACCATGTAACACTCAGAGAACCTGCTCAGAAAAAACAACAAGTGCGACATTCAAACATTACAGGCCTCAGTGGCATGTTAAATGTTAAAGTGAATGAAAAAGTTAAAGTTCATCATATTAGACAAAGACTTAACAAGTATGGCTTGTTTGGAAGGGTTAGCAAGAAAAAGCATCGTCTCTCTAAAAAGAATAAACCAACTCGGCTGTAGCATCTGAACAGGAATTACAGGAAAATGTGTTTTGGACAGATATGACAAAGTGGAAATGTTTGGCCATAATACACAGCACCACGTTAGGAGAAAAGCAAACATACACAGCACAAACACTGCATACCAAATGTCAGCATGGTGGTGGAGGCATGATGATTTGGGCTTGATTTTCAGTCACAGGACCTGGACATCTTGCAATCACCGAGTCGACCATGCACTTCTCTATATACCAACGTATTCTAGAACAAAATGTGAGGCCGTCTGTGTGACAGCTAACGCTTAGCCCAAAGTGAGTCACACAACACGTACAGTGGCAAATCTACAACTTACAACTTGTGTGTACTCAGTTTTTCATATGACTGTGCGTGATTTCCTGTACCAAATGTATCAGCAAACTGGTTTCCTCTTTCAATACCTCCCCCCCTTCCCAAATAACTTTATGCAAATTATTTTTGCAGTCTGTTGCCACACGACTGAGTTATTCAGTAGAACTTAAAAAAACAAAAACATTCGAATCTCGGGTTAGTGTGGGCTGCCTATATGTTGAATATTACAGCCGTTGCTGTTTGTCTGTCTGTCTCACCAGTTTAACGTGGGCATTTCCTGTTTCTAAAAATTGCAGGCAATCACACCATCATCTGGCACATTACTACAGAATGACTTAGAAGTACTTTTAAAGAATGCATACAACAGTATACACTCACTTTTCTTTGCAGTAGCCATCTCACAGGAATGAGTCCAATACAGACACACTTAGTCACACACTGTCACAGCCTTGTCATCTCAGCAGTCCGACCTCAAAACAACTCTGCAAAAAAAAAGGAAAAAAAAGAAAAATTAAGAAGTTAGGAGGCAATCACACAAGGGGGTGACAACAGAAAACAAGAGGAAGATTTACAAAGATTTACATGAGCGAAAAGTAAAAGCAGTGAAATAATGGCTGGACTCCCTGTGCTTGTTCCTAAATGCTCAACCCCCCGTTAGCGTGTATTTCAGCTGAGAGCACAGCTGTCCTGTACTAGTCAAGCCAGGAGAACCAGAGACTCCCGACAGAGACTTCAATTAAAGGAAAACAACAAAACAGTCTAAGAGGATTAGCTAGGGGCTGAGGCTGCTGCTGCCAGTGGGCTTCGCACAGATGGAAAATCTTTTCTTATAAACACGGAGAAACTTTAACTATATTTATGCAAAGTACAGTGCAGCACAAGGTAGTCATAGCCAGTACATGAAAGACATAGCATGCAGATCTATTTAATATACTACTACGATAACACTCAAAGATAGCAGTCTTATTTTCAGGCAGTACTGCTGTTATACAACAATAACCAGCAGGCCTGACAGAGTTCAACAAGCAGCAGCTTTAAATAATTTTAACCAACAGGTGCAAGAACTTGTGACATTGCTATAGAATCTTTTTAGAAGTGGCATTTGTAGTGCATGCAATTATTTGATCTGGTGACACAATTTTTAAGTTAAGTCAGGTGTTAAGATTTGGAGCAGCTAATGCTATTATTAGTACAAAAGGATGTTTTATGAAAAGTATGGAAGCACGTGAATGCCACTTTAAAAAAAAAAAATAATGCTAAAAAAAGTTCCCTCATTGCTTTAACACTTTATCATTTTAGGCCTACATTACAGAAAAAAATTGAATTGAAATTGAATTGAAAGCCTTTATTCTCATTACACAATAATATTCCCTCTCACACCCACGCACATCTTCATACATCATTTTGAAACTTTATATTTCAAGAGAGGACGTGGAAGAAGTTTTTTCCCCCCTGTGAGCACAAAACTTGATGAGTTTTCTCACTGAGGAAACACTAAATGGTGACAATGAACATGTTTTATTTTTACTGTAGTAAGTTCAGAGCAGGGTAGGGCAACACTGACTTTGGTACAGTAAACAGTAAAACAACCAAAAAGAAAGAAATGTTGAAATCCATAAATTGGAGTAGATAGGACCGATTACTTTAAAATAAGCCTGAGCTGTTGATCTAAAAAACAAAAACTCTGGTAGAAAATGTTGGTTTTTCTGTGTCAGTCTGACAATAATAAACCTAAATCCTTGATACAGTACATTCATATATTATAGCACATGAATGGATTGAAAACAAGCAGTCACAGATACAAACCATCAATATGAAACCATTTTCTCCAATGGTCTGTGTAATTTACTCAAGTGTCAATGTCATCACAGTAGAGACCCACATCACGAAGGGGAAAAAAAGCTCGGCTAATATTTGTTATTTACGTGCACATTTTTGTACATACATACCACCAAGAATATTAAGTGATTTATTTATTTGCTTTCATCTGTCTGAGGTGACACAATCAAACTATCGGACAAGCCCTGTGCTCTTATTTTGAAGGTTCAACTACCTCTTACCAGATAGCACTGGCTCTTCCTGTCTCTCGACAAGAAGCCTCATCGGGAAAGTGTTCCAAGGCTCACCCCACAGCTCGAAAATATATCCAATTTTGTGCTGCAGCTGGTGATAGTAGGTGTACTGACTTGTGTTAGTGTTGTTCCTGGATCATCATAATTAATGTTGGTCCAGGCTAACACGGCCAGAAATCAATCACATTGTTGTGATGTCACAGTATTGTGACGTGGAAAGAAACTTGCCAATGTCTACTCAGGAAAAAACAAACACCAACAGGGTCAAGGTTAGTGTTTGCTGTGATGGTGTTTCCACATTCAACAACTATGACATCACAGCAATGCGACTGGTCACTTGCAATGTTGAACCTGGAGCAGATTAATTATGATAATCGAAACACCAAGATATCAGATTGTGCAGTGAATTGTACTTGCCAATCTGCTCTGAAAACCTTCTGTGAGCTGGAGGGTCACTCGAGCCCAAAGCTGGTTGAAAACTGGATCTTGTGCTGCTACACTGTTAACTTCTTAAAGCTCCAGAACAGAATTAGTGCAGTAACAGGTGACATTTAGCAGGATTTGTTTACAGATTTAAGAAAAAACGTGTGTGTCTCCTTTCGCATCACAAGCGCCGTGCTGAAGCTACAGCTTTTATTCATTTTTTAAAAGTTTTACTTCTAAGACATCAGGGGTCAGTTGAGATGGTCCACAGGTTTGTTCCACCAGACTGCAAGAAAATTTAAGCTCATTAATTTGAGACTATTTATGTCATGATAATAACTAATCTCAGCTCAGACAGAAAAATGACTCACATGCATGCAGCTCACATGCATGTTAAATGCATTTTTTTTGCCCATTTTTAACAGAAAAAAAATTGTATTCCAGTTTGGAATTGTCAAAAAACAAATGCTGCTGACGTTTAATCAGCCCTAGTAAAGTTTCCTGTCCAAAATAAAAGATTTGCCAAGTCTGACCTTGTTCTTAGAAGTCGCTAAGTCCCTTTAAATAATTTCTAAAGGAACCGATGAGGTCTGTGAGACAAATGACCCCAAGAATCCCACTTACTGCTTTTTTAGTCAAAGGGAGAAATAAAAGTGGACCAAGTGAGGACCAATGCCAGACTCGACACTTTTCTTGCTGCAAATGGTAAGGTAAGGGTGTAACAGCCTGGAACAGAAATTTTACAGTGTCACATCCACTGAGAGTGCTGCAGAAATCAGACAATGATCCACTTTTAGTGGGGCAAAATACCAGTCCTGTTTCAAGCACCTAAATGGGTCGCTAAGATTAGAAAGCCACTGATGGGATTCAAATGTGCACACTTTGAGCTGTAGAATCAGGGTGGTGACACATTAGGTATATATGATTGGATAGATACACAAAATTTTACAAGGTTAAAAAGTGTTTACATGGATGTGTTGGGTGATCTGTGTCACGTAAAATACCACAACATATAGCTTATTCTAGGTTTATACTTGTGTATTTGTTGTGGTGGAACACAACTGGGCAGGTTTTAAACAAAGCACAGGGAAAAAAATGTGAATGGTCAGATTATTCTTTAACCTGCTGTAAGACTGTTGTTTATTAAGGACATCCTGTTTATTATTATTATTTTATTACTGTTTATTATTATTAAGGACATCCTGCTGTGACAAGTTTCAGATATGTGGCTAAACTGTTGGCTTGGTCACAACCTGTCAGACCATATGACTAATACTGCATTCCTTGCACTGTTTCACTTCACTGTTATGCAGTCACAAAGTTCACAAGTTTTAATTTGACTAGTATATAATTTTGTTATGCTCACAGTCATTTTGTTAAAACCTGCAAAAACAGATCCCAGGTTGCAATAAATTACATGATCTTTTTCTTCTGCAATATGCTGGGATTTCAAAGAGAGCTACTAAAGAGTTACTGCTATTTGCTTAAAACTTGGGGGTACTGGATTCTTTATGAATGTGTTTCTAAGCAAGGCAAGTAGGACAATGCAATGCTATACAATGTCACGCATTCATGGCAGGTGGGGCTAAGAAAACAAATGTCACTGTTAATTACACAAAGTTACTAAATACTGACAATATTCGCAGCAGTAAACATGTGGGTGGTCTACAGCAATGTTTAGGTAGGTGTTAGGGCTGTTCGATATAACGATGTCTATCGTTTCAGTTTGTTTCGTGGTGTCGCAAAATAAACTGTTTACGCAATATTTTTTCATTATTTTGATGGTCACTGTAGTGGCTATATTAATTTCTTAACATTCCCTCTTTCTCTTACATTTAATATAACCACACTACAAACAGACAAGCGTTTGTTTTTATGCGTTGTCGTTAGCAACAACGACGGTAAAACCACCGCGTGTCCGCTTGTTCCACATAAACCTTTCACAATAAAGCTCAAGATCCTGTTGAGACTTTTCAAAATAAACTGAATCATGTGAAAGATGCAGTGTTTACGGATGAGAAGCAAAAAAGAGCAGTCAGGTGCTAAAAAATTAACCTTAGACTCAAACGTTAGAACAGGCCTTTCCCCGCAGCACGCCGTGTAATAAATACTCACAAAGAAAACGGCAGCCATTACAACTTATGTCTAAAAATGTATAGTTTCATGCATCAGTTAAAACACTCGACTCCAGGTACATGACGCGCAGCTGGAAACACTTCACGCAAGTCGAGCTGCCCGAGATTCACAGAATTTACAGAAAATGTTAGATTTTTGTGATTTATATCGTACCATGTCTTAATATCGGGATATGAGATTTTGGTCATATCGCACAGCCCTAGTAGGTATTAAGTAACATCCATATGAACCCCAGACTTTCCCTGCAAAAGACTGTCTTGCAATAACATAAATCAATGCCATTTGCTTCAGCAGTTTTAATTTTGTGGCTCATCACCTGTTGCTGTATTTCCACACCGACTCAACCTGTGAAATTGCAAGGCCTTGTTTCTTCAAAGGGCAAAACTCATTTATATGCATGACCCCTCATTTAAACCACTAAGGCCAGGCTTTGTCACCGTCAATGCTGTCACAGCTCTGCACCACGGCCCATAAATTAAAACTGCAGATGCCACAGAGAGCAGCAACAGGTACTTGTTATTTTAAGGAGGTGATTTGCTCCCTGTAAAACAGGAACAAACTGGCAACAAAGGGGAACCATAACATATTTATAGTTAGCATGTCCTGACTACACTATTACGTAACCGAAGTTGTGGACCTCTCTCACACTTTTTGCTGCACGTGGAAGCCACCACAGCACAAAATTACACTGATGCATGAATTATGAAGTGAATGTACGCTTGATTTAGGGAATATCTAGGTACTGGTTTTGTTTTTGTTTTTGCCAAATCCACATTGGTATTTGAAATATGAGACAGCTTAGCTGGCAGTGAGTGATATTTTCTTAAGCTTTTATGTGTTTGTACGAGTTATTCAAAGGACTACTCTTTTTTTTTTAACTCAGAAGCTTTCAAAGACTCTGTCAAGTCTCATTTAATCGCTTTTAAAGGCACCACTTGCATCTAAATTTGTGCTGATGGATTTTATGTTGCTTTATGAATACAGCTTTAAATGCAGACCATTAAAACTCTTACACCCAAACTCAGCCACAGCCATGCTCGTTTTTCCCCGAGCTTTTTCTGCAGAGCAACAAAGAAAGTACAAGTGGGAGAAGAAGCAAGAATGACTTTTACACAAAACATGAAGCATTAGGAGCTAAATGTGCAGAGGTGAGGTCACAAATAAAGGGCTCTGTTAGTTTCTCTGGTCCACTTCTTTGTAGTAACACTAGAATTATCACACAGTCGTCACAGTGAGTAAAGCGTGCAGCATCGACAATTACTACAATTGCACATCTGTCTACACAAAGACTCCCTTCTCATCCAGCCAACCAGCCAGGTGGTTTGTTGCTTTCCTCTTAAAAAGTTACCGCGTTTCACAAACGGTCGGGGCTTTCTTTTGTTTTGCTTCCTTGTTGCTTACCTTTACTCACACCATACGGAAGTCGTACATTTAACCGTGGGGTTAAGTGGAAACCTTCTCCGAAACACGTAGCAGCAGCAGCAAAAGCCTCTCTGAAAATCAGGCGGGCACCAAACCCTCACCTCTCGCCTCCAGTTCTACTTTCCTCAGTCGGATGATTTCCGCATTTGGTCACGTGGTGCGGCTGCGGGTGTTGCGCTTCCAAGTCTATATTTTACAAAAGCGAAAAAGGCGGTGGTGCAAAAGCAGAAACGTGCCTCTCTACTCTATGTGCTGCAAAAGAGTGACAGTCAAAGCTGGCTGTAAAACACTCCCAGTCTCCTCTTTCATCCTCGGGGTTTACTGTAGCGGATAGCGCCATCTGGCAGTGCTTTCTGCGCATGGGCAAACTCTAAATGAAGTTCTGTCCCTGACTCTGAAGATGTGTTTTTATTGCAGATACACATTACATCGCTTGATTTAACTTAGTTTTATTAAAATATATGTCTTCAAACATCACAGCTGCCGGCCAAACTTAAACCAAACAAACAAATGTTAGTTAGTAGTACTGACCCACTGTCCTAAAGCCCCAGTTTATTAGCACTACTACTTCATTTCACTGCATTGTATTGGTCCTGTATGCTTCACGTGGAGCATCAGAGACGGTCATCTTCCCAAGACCATTTAGTCACTGGACTGACGTTAAAAGGCTCAGACAGGATTACAGATACTTAAAATGCACACCATAAAGAAAACATGCTTAGCTGATGCACAGAGGAATCATGACATGTTGCACGCTTTCTGTGGTAAACAAGTTAAACCTTGGTGCGCACGTGCAGTCATTTGCTTTGTCATTCAATAACATTATGCTGCTTTTATTTATGACATGGCCGGGCGGATCCAAAGTGGCCCTCTGGCCGGTGGTGGTCCCCGGACATTTCGCAAAAGACGTGGTTTAGAACTCTTTACCATGCTGCACCCTTGCATTAATCCTCCTCCGCGAACAATGTCAGGTTAATAACTGGTGACTGAAGGCTGCCACGTAGATACCACATCGTAAACTTGCAGTTTTAGCTAGCTTTTACAGTCACGTTAAATTGGCATGATACACTAAAATTTGACCTTTCACACGAGTAAATTTTAAATTTGAGAACAGATTAGTGGAAAACGTCAAAAACTAATAAAAAAGGCATTTGAAAGCATTTACCATATTCTTTAATAAACAATCATGGCTTAAGGCACTTTCCATCTTACATAACATTACACGTTATATCAAAACAGACAAGGAAGAAGAAAAACACTGATAACAACAATGATAAATATGATTTGAAAACATGTCAATTGAATTAAATTTTATTTATATAGCGTTAAATCACAACAACAGTCACTTCAAGGCGCTTTATATTGTACAGTAGATCCTACAATAATAGATACAGAGAAAAACCCAGCAATAATTTCACCCCCTATGAGCAGGCACTTTGGCGACAGTGGGAAGGAAAAACTCCCTTTTAACGGGAAGAAACCTCCGGCAGAAGCAGGCTCAGGGAGGGGCAGCCGGTCGCTGCAGATGGCAGAAGGCAAACAGGATAAAGACACACTGTGGAAGAGAGACAGAGATTAATAGCAGGTACGATTCAATGCAGAGAGGTCTATTAACACATAGTGAGTGAGAAAGGTAACTGGAAAGGAAAAACTCAATGCATCATGGGAATCCCCGGCAGCCTACGTCTATTGCAGCATAACTAAGGGAGGATTCAGGATCACCTGATCCAGCCCTAACTATATGCTTTAGCAAAAAAGGAAAGTTTTAAGCCTAATCTTAAAAGCAGAGATGTCACTGCAAAAGATGTTAACAGATCACAGTGGTCCCTTTTTTTTTTAACAGCGCATTTCAAAAGTGCACAAGAGGGTCACTTACCTCCGCCTTCGGGTTGGGAAATGGGTCCTGACTATTGTTAGTACTTGTGCGCCAAACAACAATTCGGAGTACCCAGCCTTCTTGTAACTGGGTGGGGTGCTGGAGAGCACCTCATCTGGTGACTGTTGTTCTACTGGAAGACTTCAATGTTCACATGGGCAACTACAGTGAAACTTGGATGGGCGTGATTGGAAGGAATGGCAGCGTTTATAATTTAACAGAGCTCACTATTTTAAAATGTAAAGATATCGAGGAGGCTCTAGTTTTAAGCACAACACTTTCCATGTGTTAATTCATAATACTTAGACTACTTATTACTCTGTCAGTAGTCATCAGCCCGGCTAGCTCAGTCGGTAGAGCATGAGACTCTTAATCTCAGGGTCGTGGGTTCGAGCCCCACGTTGGGCGCAACATTTTTAATCCCAGGTGTCATCACCTGAAATGTTTTTCTTCAGTGACCACATGATCTGCCTTCCATGTTTTCAAAAAAAAACTATTAAAAAAAGCTATATACTATCCTTTTTAACTTTCAAAATTAGTAACTCCGTGATGTTTTCTATGTGGTCTCTGTGGCGCAATCGGTTAGCGCGTTCGGCTGTTAACCGAAAGGTTGGTGGTTCGAGCCCACCCAGGGACGACAAGTTTTTTTGTTGTTTTGTCTTTCTTTTTCTTCATGTCTTTGGGTTAATGCAACTTTACAAAGCTTTGTAGTAATTTCTGGACCCCCACCCTTTCCCCCTTGTAAAACGTTATTCACAATATAGAAAATTACTCTAAAATTACAGAAATACTGTATTTCTGCTTTTACTATCCAGTGTGAGCTGCCAGTTTTAAATTTGAAAGGTAATTACAGAGAAACTGCAATCTCCTGCCTTCCCTTTCTGCTGCTGCCCATCTCCCTCACTTGAGCGCTTGTGGCGTTCCTCCATTTTTATTTTCCCGTTTTCGCTTGTCTTGTCACAAAAACATCAAATAAAAGGAGCAGCCATCGTCTCTGAGTGTGTTCGAACCACCAACCTTTCGTTTAGCAGCCGAACGCGCAAACCGATTGCGCCATAGAGACAATAGCTGGCGCTTCACTAGCTTTGCCACAGTATTGCTGTGCGCTCAACGAGGGGGGAAGGGAAACAATCAAGCCTGTACCATGTCGTCTCTGTGGCGCAATCGGTTAGCGCGTTCGGCTGTTAACCGAAAGGTTGGTGGTTCGAGCCCACCCAGGGACGTTTCCTTTTATTCCAGCCTCACTGTAAAAGATTATAGATGTTTGTAATGCAACGGGGGAGAGCTGGAATCAGAAACACTGAGACAAGGAAAGGTATCCTGCATGTAACTTCTTGAGATGTATTTTGAATTCAAACGTCTTGATGCATACTCAATCATTCAGGTAAATAAATCACAAAAGGTTGATGTTGTTCATCTGCATATAGCGTTTTCAGTGGGAGAAACAGATGAGCAGAATCAACCTTTGGGATCCATATCTAAACCACGTGTGAAGCACAGCTTAAAGACATAGTAAGAATTTACTTTTACTGTACCACTACACGATTTGGTATTTCACAAACACATATTGAAATGTGTCTGTTTTAATAAATTCAAACTAATGGATTTATTTCTTTTAAATTAAGTAACACTTATGAACTACTTCTCCGAATATGGTAGGAAAAGAAAAAAGAAAATTTCAAGCGCCCAACGTGGGGCTCGAACCCACGACCCTGAGATTAAGAGTCTCATGCTCTACCGACTGAGCTAGCCGGGCTACTACCTGAGTTTGGGGACTTGGATCAAATGAAGTGTCTGGTTCCTAAGTATCAGCCTCAGAATCTTTCCCATACCCTCACATCCAGCGAAGACTGGTGTGATCTTTTGTGATGACAAGCCCAGGTCCAGTTTACCAAAGGATAGGTGGACACCGGCTTATATTAAGTAAAGGGCAAACCTTCATAAAACGGAAGCAGTGGAGTAGCCAAGGAAATAGAAAAATGTAAAACTCGATTACTAAAATATAATTTATATCGCAAAAAAGATTTAGAAGGGGTTGGGTGTAGGTGTTCTGGTACCTCCTCTACATGAGGTATGCCCAATTGCACATTTGTACAACATGATTGTTATAACTTGGTTGGTCATAACATGGTTGGTTATAACATGGTTACCACGTGACTCCTTTGTCACGTGGTGTGAGCAGAATCATCTGCAGCTCAACGTGGCAAAGACCAAGGAACTGATCGTGGACTTCAGGAAGACCAGGAAACACTTGACCCC
>NW_005187698.1:615215-616375 GCF_000239375.1 Pundamilia nyererei | reverse complement strand
GGAGGGAGGGAGTGGGACAGACCAAGCGGGAGAGCCAGAGAGGATCGGGACCGACACAGAACAGCAGAGTGGGGCAACAGAGGAAGGAGAGATGACCGGGACAGAGGCCGAGAGTGGGATGACCGCAGGCACGGAGACAGGAGCAGGCACCGGGACCGGAGATGAAGCATGTGGCTGCACTTCAGCGGTACTGCAAGACTGACGGATGGTTCAAAGCACAGCTGAAGGCTTTCAAAGGAGGACAGTGAATGAGTGTGTGACTTGGATAACTGTTTGTGTGAAAGGTTACTTTTTTGTATGCTGATATTCTTCAGATTGTACTGTATGGTAATCAGGACTCTGCCTGTGGCTGTCATATTCAGTTCTTCTCAGGAATGACAAAGTAGGGTTGTTGTGTTTTGTTGTGTTTTGTTTTTTACAACTCTTTATTCTATCGAAAAAATTACAATACGGGTGGTGTCCAGCCAAATGAGGCTTACATCCATCATGTCAAACATGAGCGCCAGCAGCCAGAATCACTGCTTAAGAGTCCAATTGGATTGCTTTGGGAAATCGGAACTGTACTTTTATACAGTTATCATAAATATTATTACCCCACATATACAATTCAAATTTTATTTCTTGCAATTTAAGTCCCAACAGACTTTTTTCCCCATTTACTACAGAATGTTGTTTATTATTTAGATAAACTGAGACAAACAAAACTGCATTTCTTTTTCTGATATTAAGATATTCCAGGGATTAAATGTGTAGTTAAACTTCTTTTCACTGACAGAAAGGGAAGTTTCGCTGGTCCGGCCCACTCAATGTCAAAGGCTATATGTGACTGACAATGTAAAATGAGTTTGCAGTTTTGTTTTGTTTTTAAAAAAGCATAAGTTTAAGAGCACATTGTCAGCCCCATTTCTTTAAAAAAAAAAGTAAATCAGATTATATCATAAACAATAAAATTCGTCATTGTTTTGAAATCTAAGGTGTTAATGTTTGTCAAAGTGTTGCAACACTTTAAGATTTCCCAAGTTGGGTAGTTTTCCAGTGTAGCCTCATGTGACCCCTGTTTTCAGAGTTGGTAATGATGTGTTGTGCAAGATTTATACTTGAGGGAAGAAAACTCAGTATTCAAACACATTTACTCCTTTTTCCATATACATGCAACTCAG
>NW_005187698.1:609486-613471 GCF_000239375.1 Pundamilia nyererei | reverse complement strand
CAAGCAATTTCCCTATGGGGATCAATAAAGTATCCATTATTATTATTATTATTATTAATGGCAGTGACAATTAATCATTCACACAGACCTGATTTTTGTGACAACAAAACAAAGTTTTATTTCTGTCTGTTTATTTAGTGATGTGCACCGAGATTAAAGCGAGATCAGAAATAATGACGGTAATTTTGAATCCTTTTGTTATTTCTTGACTAGGACATTGTTTCTATTTCTGTTTTACTCTTTTCAGTGTTTGAACTTTCTTTCATTTTTGAAAAAAACGATGCAATGTTTTACTGTATTTCTTTCTTTGATCCCACTGGGAGCCGTGAAACTAATGGAGTTATTTGTGCAAGGGGAGGGAGGGAGGGTGGTGTGGGGGGTGATGAGTGCAGTGGTGGGAACAGAGCTTTGCTGACTGATACCTCCATGTTAACCCTGGAAAGACTTGAGAACCTTTCCCAGCTTTCATTTTCATCTTCGTTCCCATTTGTGAAGCCTAAGATTCACTCTGTAATTTTAACTTTCTTCACCAGATGCAGAGGGTTTTTGTTTTTTGAAATTAGTTTTGTCATGCCACTCTCTCCCTTTTTTAAAAAAAAAACATTCGAAAAACAAAAAGAAGCACCACGAGATTCAGAGGTTCGGTAGACCTTGTACCGAGACATACTCAGTATGTGGGTTAGGAGAACAACGGATAAAAATTGGGGGAAATTGGATAAAAGGATAAAAAAATAACACTCACATACTGAAAATGCACAACATAGTGGTAAAAGTCTCAGACAAATAGGGTTTAAAATGACGTCTTCCACCAACACCTCAGATTATTGTTGTCATATATTATAGTAAGTGATTTGCAAGCTTGTGAGGAATTTACAATAAACAAAAAAATACCTTAAAAAGGATTGCATCACTTAAGAGTTTTTCCATAAATATAAGACTACCTGCTGAAAAGTGCAGGCTCAAACAAGCCCTCTAATGTGAAAAAAGTAATGCTGGATTCATGTCAAAGACGCAGGGAACATTGCTGAGTTCTAGCCAAATGCCCCAGGGTAACTACTGAATGGGAAACTTGTCATTTTCTCTTCCCCCCTTCTTTTTTTCCATTCCTTTCTTGGCTTGGTGTGTCACTTAACACTGCTGTGGTCAAATTTATTTTGCCATCATCACACTTGGTACTGTGCAGCCACCCTTGCAAGACATTTAAACGCATTAACTTTGGAAACAAGGCTTAGCTCGGCACTTCTAGCTTACAGGTGCTGATATTTTATGCCTGTCTGTCAGCAAGACAAACTACCAAGTCAAGCTTGGTGGACAGGTGAAGCGAATCCAGATCACTTTTATTTTAAATTCAAAAACGGATCGTTGGCTTTAGTGGAGAATGGAGTCTCTGGCCAACTTTCTAGTTTACTTATTACCTAGTTGAATCAGTTTTTAAAAAATGGTCATCCAGCCTTTATTTTAATAATATTACTTATAAAAATTCTCATTTTGGAGCATATTCCCTTTTAAACCTGTCTGACTGAACTCACGGACCAAAGTTTCAGCATTCTGGTACTTCATCTGCTTTATTGTCCCAGCTGGTTACTGCTCTATCTGCCAGCCACCGGTGAACAACAGAACACCATGACTACTGCAGTAAACAAGCTTTAAGAAGCTCTTTGTATAAGCGGGCACACAAACAATCACAGTGCAGAGAAATATAGGAAGTAGAGGGTAACACGGCAGAAAGCTTATGTGTTTTTTAAAAGGAAGGTAAGCATTACAGTCACAATGCCCCCCATTTTAAATTTCATAGTTAATATTCTTGGATTTGGTAGTTTGTTTGTTTTTTAATTAAATTCTGATAGTTTTTTTTGTCTTACTTTTTAATGCATCTTTTCTAAAACTTTTTTAGGAGCAGACACCAAAGATTAAGAACATCGGGTGATGCCAGTGATCCAGGAACCAGCAGACAAAATGTTCTTTGAAAATGCCAGCCTGCAGCAACCACGTCGCCACCACGAATTCTTTCTGCGCAGTAGACCCTACAGGGGCGAACCACCAACAGTGGCAGGTAAAGTCCTGCTGCTCCTTCATACCAGCAACAGATAAAGTTACTTATGCTCTCAAATCCTCCACTGTCAGCTTTAATCATCTAAATTAGTGTTTGTAAAAAAAGCTCAGTGGCAAAGGAAAAAAAGAAAGAAAGTTCAAACACTGAAAAGAGTAAAACAGAAATAGAAACAATGTCCTAGTCAAGAAATAACAAAAGGATTCAAAATTACCGTCATTATTTCTGATCTCGCTTTAATCTCGGTGCACATCACTAAATAAACAGACAGAAATAAAACTTTGTTTTGTTGTCACAAAAATCAGGTCTGTGTGAATGATTAATTGTCACTGCCATTACGCGTATTTTATAGAATTTGTATGCAAAGTGAACAAGCTGTGAAAAAGAAACCTAACTGGAAAGATTTCAGAAACTGTGAACAGCGTTGGGCTACATGTTCTGTGCTAACTGGAATCACTCCAAAGTAGTGGGTTAAAAAAGGGGAACAAGAGTCAACAGTCTACGTTTCACCCTTTTTAGGATTCCTCCTCTACCCGGACACACCTGCTAAGATGGAGACCACATCACGTGAGGCTTTCTGCTTCAGGCCTATCCCAGACCAAGATCCAGGCAAAGGTCAACAGACTTGGCTCACCCTAGAGAGTAAACTCATCATGTCTGTATAAAGATAAGACTCATTTATGATGGCACAGTGCACGCAAGGCTGTGGCTTTCTGTTCAGTGCACGTGTGTGTCTTGGAAATGGTTTGGGCAGTGTGCTATGAGTGAGAAGGCCGAGATGGTAGAGATTATAAAGGTGATTTTGTGATTAAAGCTTAGATTTTTTTTAAAAACCCTACACTGCCATTAAACTGAAAAACACTGTAATAAAGTATTTAATACCTCAAATAGAACATAAGAAAGACCATATAAGGTTAAATGTGAAAATGCTGTTATAGACACAGAGCATGTGGAGGAGTGATATTGTTTTCTCTGCTGTGCAGTGAAATTCCTGCCACTCTTACTCACAGACACAGGATTGGATTGCCCTCAGCAGTAATTATTTGTGTATGTGTTCCCGTGTCCTTCACACAGCTCTGCGACATCCAAAGCAAATGATTTATATTCATAAGAACATTTCATCTCATTTATGTATAAAGTATTATTCTCTCAAGATTAAAATGAAAAAAGCAAATAGTGTAATATATGTAGTATGATCAAGAAAGTAAGAAAGTTTATTTATGGAAAGTGTGATTACTGTTGATGAAATTCTGCCTTTAGCAAAGTTCTGATTACCCTTCAGCAGGCTGTAACACACAACAGGAATCTCACCATTCTCCTCCTGCATCCTCATGATAAACAGGAAGAGGAAACAGACGCGAGGACAGAGAAGTGAGAGGGAATGAGCAAGAAGGCAACCGTGATCACATGTCAGCAGCAGCAAAAAACGAACAGGAAACAGCCCAGATGCAGTCTCAGTATCAGAAAGACTTCCCTCCCCCATCCTCCTGCCACAGGAGGCGGACACCTGCTTTCCCGCAGCCTGACAACATTGGCATCAACCCTGCGTTCAGGTGAGAGCAGGTTTATCATCATCACAGTGTCCTTCATGTAGGGAGCAGCTACTCTGTGTCTGCGTGCTCTGATTCTTCTGATTCACAGGATCAACTTCAGCACGGTCCAAAGAGAGACTTACCCAGGCTGGCCCATCGTGAATGTCGGGTACGGTGGAAGGCAAAGACCAGCTAAGCATGACTTCTAAGCGGCAGTGGAAATCATCTTGCATGTTTGCATACATGCATGATTAATATTAAATGTCAAAGTCATATTTAACAAATGCTTAAAATTTGTCTTGTCCCAGCATGTATTCCCAATAATCATACAGTAATAAACACAAACCAGTGGAAAAAAGCCTCAGTTTTCAGTGTGTTTGACGTATATGTGTTTGCACTAACT
>NW_005187698.1:564121-581040 GCF_000239375.1 Pundamilia nyererei | reverse complement strand
CCTCTTGAGAATCACCTACCACTAGTTTTACACAGTTATTAAGGGTTTTCGAGTCTTTATTGTAGTTGTATATTTTATTGTGTTTATACTTCACAAAAGTCTCCAATGTTTGTGTTATTGTGGTGATTTGCACATGTTAACTTCAGGAGAACCTTGATGAAATGATGTCTTTTGGTGCAGCCTCTAAGTAAAAAGCCATACTTTGGAAAAAGTGTGTGCCTAACAGTGTTGAATTGTAAGATTGAGGGAACACGAGGGGGTCACCTTAAACACACAAGGTGTTTGACTGCTCTGTGACCACACAGATGTGAAATAACCTGAAAACCAGTCAAAAGCAAGTTATTTGACACCAAACAAACCCTCATCAGAATAAGCACATTAAGCACATTTTTCTGCACGAATGCAGTCTAGGACATAAACAGTCCTGGACACCAAATCGAGTGCAGAATGAAGTGGTTGTTTTGTTGTTTTCATACATTCAACCTGAACAAAGTTTTTGCAGTAATCTGGTGTACACTGATAGCAATATAAATGACAGTTTAATGGTTTTATTACCAGTTTGCAGTGGAGTGGTATGATTAAGATGTTTTCTCAGCGGCTGCCCTGCACAACAATCTCAGGGTGTGTTAATGACAGAATGCAGCCAAGTATTTTGTGTGCCTTAGAGAATAAACTGTGGTATTAAACTCTATTATTGGAGTGTTGTTTGGACACGTAAACACACAGGAGATTGTTGCAGGGTGTGGCACTTCATTTACATCACACTTGAAGAGACTTGTAGGAAAATATATCCCATCCATCCATCCATTCGCTTCCGCTTATCCTTTTCAGGGCTGGAGCCTATCCCAGCTGTCATAGGGCGAGAGGCAGGGTACACCCTGGACAGGTCGCCAGTCTGTCACAGGGCCAACACACAGGGACAGACAACCATTCGCACTCTCATTCACTCGCACATTCACACCTAGCGGCAATTTGGATTATCCGATTAACCTATCCCCACGACTTGTAGGAAAATATATGAATGGTTTATTACAGGATGGAATAAGTGATTTTTCCCTGCAACCTGTAGAACAAAGGGAGCATTTCAGGTGGCCGCTGATGGCAACTTGTGCAAAAAGCTAAACAGGCTAAGTTAAAGATGTTACCCGTAATCCAGCTGTTAACAATGCTTTAGTTGACGTAATGAACTTCTACCTGTCTTCCTCAGGTCTTTCTCTTGCTGTACAGCGATTCTCACAGTCTCTGCAGGAGTTTCAGTTTGAATGCATTGGAGATGCAGAGACTGATGATGAGGTCAATATAGGTGAGACAGAAATGCCACTTTTTACACAAGCTTGCACAATATTTAAGATATGCAAAGCCTTTTACAGCAGTGGGATGTGTTATTTATTTTGCAGCCCAGTCTTTAAAGGAGTTCTCTCAGCTCTTAAGCACCATGGAAGAGGAGAGAAAACGTCTGGTAAGAAAATGTGTGATTGTATTTGAGTGTGGGTGCGTAGAAATACAGACTTGGTAGCAGTTTGATACATTGATAACTAACTGTAGGATGTTTGTTCTTGTAGATATTTATACCTGTCATCTTTCTCTGGCTGACTATGCTCATCTCTTAAAAAAATTAACCAAACTGCTATCACCAAAGTCTAAACCAACCAGAAATGTGTTCGCACTCTATGTCTCCTGTTGAGCAGCAGAAAGCAGCAAGTGCATCCCATCTTTAAGCACCTGTAATTATTTTTTTAATAGTAAGAATTTGAAAATACTGTGGCAGCATGAAAGGGAAAAAATACCACTTGAATCTGAGGCTTCCTTCAGGTCTGCAGAACTTTATCACGAGAGAACTGAAACTAGCCTGTTTTGGTTCCCTCTCAGTTCTCAGTGTCATTTTGGCCGAGCTGAAACCATCTCACTGTACATTACCTTACTAACTACTATACACTGACCAAAAAAGGAGTAAATATTAAAAATAGGATCACCAGGAGGCTAGAAAGCAGTTTCAAATGAATGCTAATGATCAACCCAATATGTGACTGTAAATGTGTTCACAACTTTTTCACCAGCCCAAGTAGACAAAAAAAACCATGTTTATTCACCATTACTGATTAAGATTTAAGTCATTAGTTACTATGTACAGGATTTCTGTTTAAAAGCTCAACTCATTCTTAGCCACTGTCACTTCCTCGAGCTCCTACTTCAGTCCAGTTCCCACAAGTCTGATTCACACCTTTTTTTTTTAGTGAATACGTTTTACCGACAGCACTTTTTGCACCATGGCAATTTGGGAAATGTCTTTGACTCAGAGAACCTCCATCAGTCAGAGGTCTTTGTTTCAGGGTGACTCGAGTCTGGCACAGTCTGTGTGAAGGCAAACCTGTGCGCATGTGCAATGTATGTGCATAGTATGCAACCTCATGTGTGTGTCTTTGTGGTTGTGAGCACGGTCTGGTTACAGAGGCACCATGTGGAACCTATTCTGCCAATTCCCCTGTGAGCGTGAGCACAGCCCCAGTGCCTGGGAAAGTCCATATAAGGGTCCTGTGTGTGTGTGTTTGACTGCCCATTTCTCTTTGTGAGTGTGTATGTGTGTGCACGCATTTCGATTGCATGCTTTTCCACTTAATGTGGCACTACTCCAATCCTTCTAACAACATCAATATTATCATTATTATGTTTAAGGGAAATTCCAGCAAATGAGTTCCTCTGAAATACCTACCCGTCCAACCTGAAAAGACCATTATTGTGACCTGACAATGGACTTCAGTCTCTTAGATTTCACTTTCATCCAGCTGAATGTAATAAGAAACCAGATCTCTTTTGGGGTATTAGGGCAGCACGAAAGTCAAAGTGAAAGTGGAGTCATGATGTGGGAGTGGGGGTATATTTATAGTCTGATGCTTAAATCAACTGAGACAGAACAAAGTAAGATTTGACCGACATTTGCAATATATAGACTCCTGACTAAAGAGGGCAGAGACCTAATGTAAACACCAGAGTTCTCAGTTCTGATAACCCCTCTGTACCACAGCCTCTCACTCACAAGTTTCTCATACATACTGCAGCAACTCAACCAGCAGAAATGTTACAGCAGTTTTACTGTAATTTTTCTGATGAAACAGGCCAGTGTTGGCCAATATTTTGTGAAATACTTTGCATCAGAGCTCTTTGGTTTGCAGTATTTCAATGACTACTGGCAAAAAAACAGTTTTATGTCTAGTGTTTTTAAATAGAGTGATGTGCAAAAGTCTTGAGCCACCCCTCATGTCTTTATCTTTTTCTAGGACAACAGGAATACATTGTATAAAGCAAAAAAAAAGGGCATTTCTGACAAACCTTATAGTCAAAATTGGATATCACCACCGAGCAACTTTATTCTTCAACAAGACCTGAACTCTCTTTGGCAAGCTTTCTTTCTTCAAGTAGTCTTCAGGAACAATTCTACAGGCTTCTCGAAGGACAATCGGATTTTTTCTTTTTATCCTTTGGATGTTGGCTGCCTTTTGTTCCATTCTAATCTCACACTGTTGTTGTTGAAGTCCAGGTTCAACATCATTGTGGGGAGGCCAATCCATGACTAATAGTGTTTCATTGTGTGTTTTCTATCCAGGTATGCAGTTTGTTTGGGATAATTGTTATTTTGCAAATGGTCAGATACAAAGACTGGATAGCAAATGTGTGAAAAAGGAGCCGATGTCAAAAGAAAAGCTTTAAAAGACCTTCAGAAAGTCTGGCTTTGGCACAATATAAAGGAATGTGAGATGGCTTGAGGCTTTGGCAGAGTACTGTATGTGCCAAGCATGACGAAATCATAACTAAATGTTTGTGCTGGGTGTTACTGTGATGTTTGAACAGCTCTTCAAGGTGATGAAGCTTAAGCTTTGTTTTTTTTTTTGTTATGTCAGCAGCAGGTAAAGTGTAGGCATTAAAAGGTGTTTGATTATTCAGATCATTTGCTTTGCTCAAATATACATACCTTGCTACCTCTGTTCTCAATAATTTCCATTTAAATAGTTTACAATTGACAAGGTAAATAGAGTAAATCTCAACCAGAAATTTGCTTTTATACAACAATTTGGTGAAGTTTTCGATAGATTGTCTTGTTAGCATATTGATTTGAAATATTTTGAATTAAATTTGCCTGTTTTAAGGTAAAACTCTCAGAATAATAAAAGGCAAGCCTCTGCTGACCAGTTGACAAAAGCTATTTTGAGTGAGACGCTAAAGCCCTCATGGGAGCTGTTGCTTTATTTATGTTGCTTGTCTCGATATTTACTGTTATGACACACTGAGCTGACTGCATTTTCTGTTTTCATCTCTTAGATCCAAAATGCTGATGATGTTTTGATCTCACCACTCGAGAAGTTTCGGAAGGAACAGATTGGAGCTGTAAAGGTATACCTCCTCTTCTTATAATCGAAGAGTCACTGCTGAGTAGATTATGAACATGGATGTTGCTTTCATTTGGTATGCAGCACTCTGGGTGGTGATCAGACAGATCACTCTGCTTCTTTCTGGTCCCGCTCGGGTTGTTAGTCAGCGATCAGAGAATCCAATTTGTCGAGATAAATGATGGATCACAGTCCAGTGTCAGCAACAAGGTCATGGGAACGGACGCTGGGAGGGCAAGAAAAGGAGCACGTCACAGACAGAGGGATGGTTGAACTCAGACAGACAGTGTAAACAAAAAATGAGTTTGGTGTCTGGTTTCAGCAGCTGTCTCGAGTTGTATAATCCAGTTTTATCTATTTTTTGGTTTCCTCTTTTCTTTTTCAGTGAAAAATAGGGATGTAGATAGCAGCATCACGTGGTCAATTACTAGTTCTGAAAATGAAATCAAAGCTCACTTCTTTGTATTACTGGAAGTAACTCCTCAGCCTGAAATGTTGCAGGTGTTTGCGTGAGAAATGCCAGTAGTCACTTCTCAGAGAATAGAGATACACGTGTGGCATTGAGAGCTACAGCTGTTTTTGTAAAAGAGATGTTATCTTAACTATTTTTAGTGTGTCTCTTCCAAAAAATGTGCTACTGAAACTCACAGTTCCAGCAGGATAAACTCAAAACTTTAGTGACTGCCTAACTTTTATCTGTAGAATAAAACAAATTACATAAGAAGTTAGGACGATGTGAGAAATTGAAACAAAAAATGGAACGCAGTGATTTGCAAATATAACCAGTTAAAGCTGCTCAACAGCCCCATATTTTTTTATTTCATGATGTCCAAATGTTTTCAGCTGCTGAAAGGTCTGGACTGCAAGACTTTTCTACTGTGAAGCCATACTGGTTGAGTAGTTGGCATTGTCTTGCTGAAATATCCAAGGCCTTCACTGAAAAGACAATCTGGGAGCACAAGTTGCTGTAAAACCTTCAGCATTGACGGCCCCTTTTAAGATGTGTAAGCTGTTAATTTCACAGGCACTGACGCACCCCAGGAGATTCAAACTTTTGAGCTGAGCACTGATAACAAACCAGATAAAGGTGTGTCTCCGCTTTAGTCTGACCACAGAGCAGTTTTCTGCTTTGCCTCAGTCCATTTCAAATAAGCGTTAGCCCAGAGAAGATGGTGGTGTTTCTGGAATATGTTCATATATAGCTTCTACTTTGTATGATAAAGTTTTAGCCTGTGGTGTCAAGAGAAAAAGTTTAAATATAATTACAAAAGACTCATTTTTTAAAAAAAAGGAGATGTGGGGGCCCACCGTAACCCTTTGTGTACGGTTTGTCAGAAAGTCCTTAATCCATAGACAGGTGGAATATGGGACTCCTAGGGTTAACAGCTTGCACACCAGCTGTGAGGAAGGATGGTGTTAAAGGCAGAGCTAAAGTCAATAAAGAGGAGGCGTGTGTAGCTCCCCTGGTGCTCCAGGTGCGACAGGGTAGCATGGAGAGATGTAGATGATGAGATATTTTAAAGCCTCGATTATACACGGACCACTGGAGACCCAACAACTGAGTAATCAATCCAGTTATACTTCTTTAAACTGCACTGCCTACGCGCATATGTAGTTGGTGCATTGTAATTGAAATTCACAGACACCCAAGAAGATTCGCAGATGTGGAAAGTATAAAACCCACTTAAGTCTGAACAACACTTAAGTCTGTTCAGTTCCTCAATTTGAAGAACTGAACAGACATTCTTTATTTACATTTTACAGCAAAAAGTCACAAATTACATTGGAAATTACATTTATAAAAAAAACTATATTTTAATTACTTGCAAAAAAATAATTTAGCATTATTCTTGTTTCCATTTTGTATGCTGTGTATTAGCTTTATGGCATTTCTGAATTCAGTCAAAAGCGGTTTATTTGTGCAGTACTTATGCAGTGCATGTGCTTGCTTTTCATGCAGTGTCAGTGGGAATAGGCTCCAGCATCCTTGTGCCGCCGATCTGGATATCTAGCAAACAGTCTAAACCTCAAAATGACCAAGATAATCTTCTTGTTAACTTTATACAATTATACAATTACAATTAAAATTAATACAATTAAAATAGTAGTTTATGGTTTAAGTATAAAAGAAAACATTAAAAGAATAAAATACTGTAACTTATGCTTGTTTCGTCACTGGCCACGGCACATCTGTTATGTGTTATGTTAAGACGTTCAGCCCTGCTAACAGAGATGTAAAAGTCCATGTGTGACACATTTGTGTTATCTAAAATGTAAACTGTATGCGTTTTATTGGCAGATTTAAATTTATTTATTTATTTATTTAAGTCTGTGGATCCCTCACTCTTTTCAGGAGGAAAAGAAGCAATTTGACAAAGAAACAGAACGGTACTACTCTGTCCTGGAGAAACACCTCAGTCTGTCTTCCAAAAAGAAGGAGTCCCAGCTGCAAGAGGTAAAACTCTACATAAGTTGTTACATATAAATAAAGCGTAAACATTAAATACACTAAACACTGTGTGGTGTTTCTGCTGTATCTGTTGCAGGCTGACTCACAGATGAGTAAAGACAGGCAGATTTTTTATGATGCGTCTCTCCAGTATGTCTTCAAGATCCAAGAAGTGCAGGAGAGAAAGAAGTTTGAATTTGTAGAGCCGGTGAGTTCACATAACACAAGTGCCATAGAAATTTCACTTTTCGTAACACGAAACACGATGAAATCATTATCAGGTATTTGCTTCCTGTGTCGAGTTGCCAGTTCACACTTTACTTTTTTGCTCTGATCAGTAGAGGGAAAACCTAGTCACCAGTGCGACATCGCAGGAAAATATTAAGTAATGAGTCTCTTCTGTGTCATAAACATCAAGTTATAAAATTTCAGTTTTAAAGTAAAAAGAAAGTCGTTTTCTGAAAAGTATACATTACACGGAGTGTTTGCCTAGTGATAAACATGTTTAATGATACATATCAGTAGAGCCCACTTCCTGTTGCTGTAACAGCACTTCCTGCATTGAGATTTTTCTGGCAGACAGAAAAGGAAACTCTTTGTTGTAAGGTAAACAAGGGCAGCAAACCAAACAACAGACAGAGATAGAGAGGTTTTCTCCAGCTGAAGTTATTTTGGATTGATTGAGCCGATGACTGACAATCATTCTTTTGTAATCCTCTCATTATACTCTTCACTCCCAAGCCCCCAGCTAACATTTTCCTGTGCCTCTACTCTCCAGCTTTTAGCCTTCCTTCAGGGGTTGTTTACATTTTACCATGAGGGATACGAGTTGGCCTCTGAGTTTGAACCTTATAAGCAGCAGCTTCAGTTTAATCTGCAAAATGTAAGTGATTGTTAACTGCATATGTTTTGAATAACATCTGGAGCCTTTAGTGCTTACTTGTTTATGATGTGTTTTGTCTGATTTATTTACATTTTAGGCATTAATTACATTTTATTACAGACAAGGTTTAGATCCATCTGGCACTATATAAGTATTATGAAAGTGAAAGTGATCTAAATAGGCTCTCTTTAATCAATTATTTCCAGACTGCAAAAATGTACTGGGCCCCGTAAACTTTTTTAGACTTTTAAGTTTGTTTGTAAGGTCTTTTAAATTATATCTACTGCTACTTCTCTATCAGGTGAAAACCTGTGTGTCTTTTTTATTTTTTAAAGCTGGATTTTTTTAAAATGCAAATATAAAGTCAGTCCACTGCTTTGAATAATATATAAGAGAAAATGAGCTCAGATTAACAAAGAAACTCTTGTAGTAATGTAGACTAGGTGAAGAAACCATTTCCTGACTACATTGTTTAAAGATTTGTATACTTAATGACCATCAAGCAAGTCTCATTCTATTGTGGTTTCCTGTACAAATTATGCATGTGTTTGTTATTAAGGCTCGCAATAACTTTGAAAGTACACGCGCCGAGGTTGAGAGGTTGATGAAGAGGATCAGATCTGCAGAAGAGGACTTCAAAGCGCCCAGCTGCTTTACCATGGAGGGATATCTGTATATACAGGAGAAACGTAAGACATGCAACTCTTATACTTTGTCCTCTCCCTTATTCTTAGAAGATCCTAGACTCACATTCAAACTGAAAACATTCACGTTCAGCTCCATGAAAATGTGTATTCTATCTATTATGTAGGTCCACTGGGAAGTGTGTGGACCAGATACTACTGTACTTATGAAAGGAGCTCCAAGATGTTCACCATGAGCAACACAGAGATCAGACCAGCCAGCAGACAGGTGAGGAAACCCACACCGTGTTTTTACACGTTTTAGCCCATTTACTACCAAACATGGTCATCAGACGCTTCTGCACTGGGCTCACTTTCCAATTTTGAAACTACTTCGGTGTGGTCTGTGATTTCTGACAGCTCAGCTCTGACATATAAGGTTTAGGCATCACAGCTCTTTACTTGAATGTCCACCAGCACTGCTTTGAAAACATCCTTCCTCCTGCACACACCAAGATAAGATATACCGTACTTTATTTATCCCAAAAGTTAGGAAATGCCTTTGTTATAACAGACAAAAATTAAAAATAAGTGTGTACTAAAATAGCTTAAGATGAATAAATACAGTCAAAAAGAATGTTAAAAAATTAAAGGAGCCAAATAATTAAAACCAAATAAAACAAGTAGGGAACTCAATAATTTGAAATCTGTGTAATAAAACTAAAATAATTTGTTACTAAAACATTTACAAAAACATGAAGCTGTGAAAGCTACTTATTTGTAGTATTTTGGCAAAGACTGAAAAGTAGGACTTGCAAAAGCACAAATATGGTACTAAAAGGATTGAGCAGTAATATTTATTGACTATACCAAAAGCTCAAACTTTGTCAGATGCATTTGTCAGATGCATTTGTCAGATGCATTATTAGGCTATAATAGCACATACTGAAAGCACATTTCCTTGTTAACAGAACGGCGTGGTGCACAATACACCAGAGATGTTTAGGCTGCGCTCGTGCGTTCGAAGGAAGACCGATTCAATAGACAAACGCTTCTGCTTCGACATCGAGGTGGTGGAGAGGTGAGATGAAAACAAAACCAAGAGATTATTTGTGAACTGAATAAACAGAGATTTTGCTGCCGGAGTTTTCTTAACTAAAATAACCTCCCTTTCACTGCAGACAGGGTGTGATCACCCTGCAGGCGCTTTCAGAGGCCAACAGACGGCTGTGGATGGAGGCAATGGATGGGAAGGAGCCTGTATGAAAATATCCACTATTAATAACTTACCAATGGAGGGGGGGTTTCAAGGATAGCTCACCTAGATATATTATTATACTCATATTCTTGCTCTTGCACTAAATAACCTTTTGTCCTTCTTTGTTCAGATATACACTCTGCCATCATTGCTCAGTAAAAAAGAAGAGAGTAAGTGCTGAAAAGCTTTGTATTCAATTCTCTGTTTATTACCATCTTAGAGCATGTGTGTCGGAGTGCCTCAGAGATTTACTTGATCTTGTGTTTGTGATTTACAGCATTTCTAAATGAGGCAGGCTTCAAATTTGTTAAGAAGTATATCGAGCTGGTTGAAGCGAGAGGTATTCCTCATCCTTAAAATGTTCATGTGGGAAAAATTGAATTCTTTTGAGAGCTTATTGTGACATATATGTTAAAACCTGCAGGCATTACAACTCTTGGACTCTACAGGACAGGAGGAGTGAATTCTAAGGTCCAGCGGTTGATGACGAGTGTGTTTGGTGAGATACGCCCTGTTATTCCTGTGCATAGGGAAGATTTATTCCACTCCAAAGATTATCAGGTATATTTAAAAGTCTGTTATTCACAGCTTCTACAGCTGCCTCTGACATGCAGCTGGAGGCAGATGCCTGGGACACCAAGACCATAACTAGTGGCCTCAAGGATTACTTCAGGTAGCAAAAAGCTCCTTTTTATTAGTTATGCACCTCATGAATTATACATTTCTCATTTCTATCATTCTGTGTGTGCAGGTGCCTGGCAGAACCACTGCTGACTTACAGGCTGCATAAAGACTTCATCAGGGCTGCAAGTAAAATCTTACCGCCTCTTTAAATTACAGAGTACAGCCTGAGAGACAACATTTTAGAAGTATTTAGATTGAAACTGTCACTTCACGTATTGTATGTGATGTAAACAGAAGCAAATCACATCCCTCCTTGTGTACCCTGTGCTTGTTTAAAGGGTATGATGAGCTGAACCACAGAGTGAGAGCCATTCATGCTCTTGTACACAAGTTACCAGAAAAAAACAGAACAATGTTGGACCTCTTAACCAACCATCTCCTTAAGTATGCACATTTTGATTTCATAATGCTTTGTTTGATATTTTTTCTGTTTGTTTGCCATAAATAAAACTGCCCACTGTTTGTGTGTCTGTGTGTGTGCAGGGTGTCCTCTCACAGCAACGAAAATATGATGACTGTGTCCAACCTGGGAATGATCTTCGGTCCCACTTTGATGAGGTCCCAGGAGGAGACAGTGGCTGCTATGATGAACATCAAGTTTCAGAACATTGTGGTGGAGATTATTATTGAAAACCATGACAAGGTGCGCTTACAGAGACGTACACCAACGCTTTAATGCACACACACACACACACAAACACACACACACACTTAATGTAAGTGTATACTCTGCACTTAGATCTTCAGTGAGGCCCCAGACCTGTCAGTGCCGTTGCCTCAGGCTCCATCCTCTCGATCGACTCCCCGCAGGAGCAAGGCCATCTGTCTGTCATCTGGAAAGAGACGAGCCCGCCTTTACCCTCCTGCTCTCTGCCTGGCAGACAATGACAGTGAGTCTCAGTATCTAAACACATGAAGTCAAACATTTTGCTCAAATACAAATGGAAGCAACTACATATCCATTTTCTGCTGCTTCGAGAGAAGATAATAGAAGAATGCCTCTCATTTTTATGGATCCAATCAGTTGTTTGCAGTGTTTGCAAATTATTTTGTTTTTAAAAGACCGTATCTGTAAGTTGACACCCGTTCTCCTAAAAACTGCATCTCATTAATGCCAAAATATCTCCACAGAATTAAATGTAACCTTTAAAGTCCAAATGAAATAATTGCCAGAAAATTGTGCTTTTTTTTAAACAAAAAAGGAGTGTTTATTTAAACTTCTGATGAAATAAAAACAAACAGTAAATATTAATTGCATATATGAGTTTTAGTTTGTGTCATATTTGCAGTTTATTTCTTAAAATGTACAGTGTAATTTATTGCTCTTTTTCAGGGGTGGAGGAGTAGTGTCATTGATAAGTGGGTGACCATCAGTTTCCTCTCACTTTAAATTATAAACCACTTAATATCTCATTTAAAAAGTGCTATATGAATAACATAAATACACACATTATTAAATTATGGCTGATGTCGAAAACATTTTGAGCATTCTTACTGGTAAATCTGGTATTAAAGCATGAACCAAGAATTTTTTTTTCAAAGAGTTTTAGCTGCATTACTAGAATAAGTCAGTGAGAAAGTGAGATGACAGGCTAATATTTCGAAAGTCTTATTTGAAGGGTTTGTTTCCATTTCTCCTTCTAGGTGATACATTCAGTAGCAGCTCCAGCACGACTCCGATGGGCAGCCAGGAGTCTCTGTCCTCACACTCCTCTGAAAAGAACGGATTGTCTCAAACCTCACCTCCGTCCTCTCCTGCTGCTGAGCCCAGCTCACCCTCGTCAAAACAATCCTCTCCTGCTGCAGCTTCCTCTTGCTCACTGCCACAAAACGGTAAAGGTCAGAAACCCCCGACAGAGAGTGCCTCCTCCCCCCACCTCCTGCCTTCTGCATCCTGGACATCCACTCAGCTCACTCCAACTCAGCAGACGTCCTCTGTCTCCTCCTCCACATCCTCTTTACTTTCTGCTGTGGAGAAGTCTATCAAAAGGAACTCAGTTGACTCCTTGGCTTCTGGGAAAGAGTCAAGATCTCCCTCCAGAGCCTCCACATCCACCTCCTCCGCCCAGAACTCGTCAGTAGAGCGCGCCTCCTCGCTCAGGGAGGCTGGACCAGTTCAGAGGGTGGCGTCTGTCTCCTCTCTGAAAAGCACCCATTCGGTGGATGGAAGGAATGCACCCAGTGCCACTGTCACAGACACCAAAGTGTCCGATTCTACCTCTCCTCGGCAGCTTAGAACTGCTTACAGAACTGCCTCCTCCTCATCGTCCTCCTCCTCTTCACTGTTTCCCTACCGGCTTTCCACGTCTTCCTCTCTCACCTCCCTACACATCTCTGAGGGTGCGTAACTCTGTTCACCTGCTCAGCCTTTTGCAGAAATGCAGAGTCGAAGCTGTAGTTTAAAGCTAAACTATAAATACGAGTCCCTTGTTTGCTTCTAATTTCTTGTGTGGCTTGTCGCAGATTACAAAAGCTGTCACGGATCGGTGCAGAGTCTCATGTCGCTGGACCCACAGGAGGCTACGCACATGCGTAAAAGTTCACGCATCCGCTGTGGCTCTGATCTGACCTCGAAACACTCTGTGTCCAGCAATGGTTATCAGAGACCTGGATCACTGTGAGTGCCTGTAAAATGATTTAATATCAAGGTGGTCTAACCGCACAGTTTTACCTTTCAACCAAAAGCTTAGGAGAAAATCAGACTGCATGGCTGACTGAAGAAACAGCTGCTGGCTTAAAGAATATTTCAAAGTAACAATCAATGCTGTGGATTGCACTTGTTGGCTTTAAATTAAAGTTTCTTAGAGTATTTTCTTTCTTGTCTGGGCTGAGGACCAGCCTGAATCATTTATTAAAATTATTAAAATAACAGTTTAGCTGCTTGTTATTAGATGGTGCTCTCAACCCAGACCTGGTCACTTATTGACCCTCAATTAAAGATGGAAATTATCTCAGGAAATGTTTTTCAAGTTACGTACCGCAGATGATAGTTTTGTGTTTGTGTGTGACAGATTATCAGCGAGACTGCCGCAGCGCGAAAGTTCAATATTCTCCTCAGCGTTAGACGTGTGTTCCACTGGAAGGTATATTAACTTTGAGGTTTCTCTACTTTTTAAGCTGCCACATCTTTGCACACAAAAACTCCCCTTTACTGACTTTGACTTTAAATTATTTTTTGTTTTCTTAGGGACGCTAAAGCTCTTTACTCCTGTGAAGCAGAACACAGCCATGAACTCAGTTTTCCACAGGGGGCGCTGTTCTCAAATGGTAAGATTAAATCCGCTGAGGGAGCACTGGCTCTGTTTACTACTAGTATAACAATGATATCGGTACCTGGATAACATGTGGCATCTGCTCCACGGGCCAGCTGGTATTGAGATGTTTTTGTGTTTTCTCGAGTGTGCATATACTGTGATGTCATTTCATGCAACAAATCAGTTAGGTGAGACTGGGTAAGGCCTAGTTTAAGGTTCATTTATGTGTCTCTTCACCTACACATAGAGAAGGATTATGGCAGGGGTGTCGAACTCCAGGCCTCGAGGGCCGGTGTCCTGCAGGTTTTAGATATCACCCTAGGTCAACACACCTGAATCAAGTGATCAGTTCATCACCAGGCTTCTGGAGAACTTCAAGACACATTGAGGAGGTAATTTAGCCATTTAAATCAGCTGTGTTGGATCAAGGAAACATGTAAAACCTGCAGGACACCGGCCCTTGAGGCCTGGAGTTCGACACCTGTGGATTATGGGAATCCAACCAACAGGTTGATAAAGCTGTGTTTAGGTCAAAAGCTAAACAGTTATGTTTGACAGGTACAAGAAGACTGGTTGAAAGACTTGCACGTTATTTAAAAAAGCCTGAACAACATTAGCCTCAAGCTTCTTTATACTGCCATCAAATGGCAGCAGGCAGCTTTAACATGTACAGCTACAAAGCTCTGCATAGCGGCTAGGAACACTTACGTATTACTAAACTTGCCTCTTAAAGGCTCCTGTTCCATTGGCGAGCTAACATCTCTGCTTCTACCTGAAGCTTCTGTTGGACTTGTTCGTTTGTTCTTGCTCATCTCTACACAGACTGAATCTCAGTATCAGGTGTTCAGGGGTGTTTTAAGCTGTGTTTTGTTCATTCATAAAACTAGCTCAGACAATTGACCTACATTACAGCATTGTAGCTCATTGAACTTTAATTACATATCTTTGCTGTTTTGTGAGTATTAAAAAGCATTACTCATTGTTCATTGTTGAAAGGTTCATTAGAAACGTCATGATCTGGACTAAAATTTAGCATGAGGGTCACTGGATCTTGTAAAGTTTGTGCCATTCTAACGTAACAGCAGTTCTTCAGCTTGAGTTGTAGGTTGTAGAGAGCAAGTGAGTGGTTTACGAGGGTCTTTGTCTCGACTTGCTGAGTTTAACTGATCTGTTTGTGTCTGCAGTGTGCCCGTCGGTGGAACCAGGATGGCTTCAAGCAACATACAATGGCAGAACAGGCCTGGTACCTGAAAACTACATCACGTACATGTGATGTTCCTGATCATGTCACCACATCACTGAAACATGGATTTTACTTGGACTTTGCTGATCTCCAGTGCATAAAGTTCTGCTTTGTGCTGCTGATTAAAGATATAATATATTTATCATGTAACTGTGACTCTTATCACTGACTACTGTGGCAGGATATGAACAATATGTATACTGTATGTAACCATGTTATGCTTTATTAACCATCTTATCATACACTAGATGGTAATATTTGACTAATGTCTGATCGTTTCTACTAATCGCCATTATCAGCTCCTTTTTTGAAGATGCCACCTTTAGATTAAATGTGTCAAATAGGTACATGGAAACAGTGTTTTTCTATCAGTTTTGGTAATTTATATGTTTAATTAAAACTACGTTAAGATTAGAAATGAAGTGTTCACACCACTGTGCCTTAAAACTGTATGAACTGCTGGTCTGAATCCTGCCAAAACATCTTTTTTTCCTGCTGGCTCAGTCAGTTTGCTGTTTTAATAAATACTTTTGCTAAAAAATAAGGTTTAATCTGTAGATTGAGGTGACACTTATTATTACAATGCATGTTTCTTATTTTGCATTTTCAGTTTACCAGGTTTTGATTATGTACTACTTTTAATAACTATTGTCTTGATAGCTTTAAGTATATTTTAAATAAATGTGTAGGAAATAAGAAACGTAAATTATATCGACACAAAAGGAAACTTGTGTATCTGCAACACTGTGCAAAAGTCTTGAGCCATCCTTCAGTTCTTTATATTTTACTGGGAAAAATAGGAATAGGTTCGATGAGATGTGTGCAAACTTGCATGTAAATATTGAGTCATTGGCAAAAACAGAGTTTGTACTAATAAGCTTGAAAGTTAATATTTGGTACAGACACCTTTATTCTTCAACCTAGCCTGACCTCTTGTATTCTTCAGGAATAGAAGACTGCTTAAATATCCAAAGCTTGTCTTCGGATGTTGCTGCCTTTTGTTCCATTCTCTGTCATGATGATCCCACAGTAGTTCAATAATGCACCATCACTGATAGTGTTGCATTGTGTGTGTTTTTATTCAAGTATGATTTTTCTGCATTTCTAGTGTGTTTGTCATGTCATTCTAATCTAGTCAGATGCTTTCCAGATGGTACTGCATTGTGGATCAAAATGATGATGATGACCTTTCTGTGTTCATGTTTCGGTCAGTGCTGACAAGATCTCGAACACCTATGGCTGAAATGCAATCAGAAACCATGACAGAGTATCAACCATATGCAACAGATGGCTGTAGACACTCAATGGTGTGCCCCTCTCCTGATATCCTCAAACATAGTGAATCAAAAACTTCCAATTTGAATTCATCACTTCATAAGACCTGTTCCCGCTGATTTTCCGTTCAGTTCTTGTGCAACTTGGCATACCTCAGCCTTTTCTCCCTTATTTCCCTTCCTTAAGAATGGCTTCTTGACAGCCACCCTTACACTGAGACCATTTTCCTCTACTTCATTGAACAGTAATAGATTGACTGAAAGGCCAGATGCATCTCTCAGGTCCTGTCAGGTCTTTGCTGATTTTATTTTTCATTTGTGCTGTAGATAATTTATAGATCTGCCACTTCTTCTTTTGACCCTCGCCTGTCCGGTTTCCTGCCCATTGGAGATTTTGAGGATATACTGCACACCATGCCAAGATATCCCAGTTTTTTTTACGAATATATCTTTTAGGAATCACATTGTTGGTGCAAAAGTACCATTTCATGCCTGTCAAACTGTGTTATCGTTGGCTTTTTTTGTAGATTTGATTAAGGAAAACACTTGATTGCTACTAACAAAATGCCTAAATGTACAATTTAAATGTATTCTTTGCTATGTTGAATTAGATTTATAACTCATAGATCAGGGTTAAATGGCATGAAAATGGTCAGGTACAAGGACTGGACTGAAAAATTAGTGAAATGAAATGAAAAACTTTGAAAGAGCTTCAGAAAGCTGGAGAACTATTGATTAAGACCAGCTTAAAAATTACAATAAGGTCTGACCACCTGGAAGCAAAATATGAAGAAATGATAGGTAGTGAGTTTTGGACAGTACTCCGTGTGTGTGTGTGTGTGTGTGTGTGTGTGTGTGTGTGTGTGTGT
>NW_005187698.1:539688-564101 GCF_000239375.1 Pundamilia nyererei | reverse complement strand
GTGTGTGTGTGTGTGTGTGTGTGTGTGCAGATAAGTATAGAATATTTAAATTGAGTCTGTACTTTACAAAAAAATGTGTATCACACTGTCGGTCACATACGTTTGACCTTTTATATTTAATGTTTATATTCACATACGTGCATTGTCATTTATCGTTAGTAATGTTGTGTCACTATGTATACAACATCTTTTGACAGTGAATAGGCACTTAATCTTTGCGCTCTTCACTTATGACAGACATTGCTATGATGAAGGCGTACTGATCTCTCCCAGCCTCTTCAGCAGCCCATCGAGCGTCTCCAGGTTTTGTGCTTTTTCTTCTAGCAGCTCATATCGCAAACTGGAAATGTCCTGCTTGATTTCTTTCAGCTCTCCTGGATTCAAAAAAATAAATAAATGCAAAGCTATCAAAGAAAATGTTGATGCCAGCATGGGAGGACAAATGGTGCTCTTTATTGTTTTACCTTCAGTGATCTCATCGCTCTCTCTGTCTGCTTGTGCTTTGATGATGTACCGCTTTATTAGCCGCTTCATGATCTTCTGTAACCAGTAAAAGGGAAAGGGGTTCGAATTATGAACAAAATGTTCTGTGCAAAAATAACACATTAAAACAAGTAATAAAATTACGTTTTAAAACAGTGAAATACACAAACACGTGCCTGATATCTGGTTCGGCTGGTAGAAGCACCATATCCTGAGTTTTTGCTTACTCCAAGCTGGAAAATTGAGCTCAAATTAGCTGAACAGAATTGTGACATTTCTGTGGTGTGGCAGTAATACCACTGGGAGGTGCTAAGGCTCTGCCACTAACGCTGAACTATCATGTTACCTTTCAAGCTGCGTAAGGATAAACATTGGATATATTAGGGAATTAATCGCCATACTGTGTGGTACCTGGTTGAGTTGTGTCTCATTTTTCTCTTTGCTGTGTCCTTCAACTAACTGCAGGAGCAAGGACTTGATGCCTGTGGCCAGTCCAAGCATAGATTTTGGGCTGGGGACTAGGTTGAAGGGCACAGGGAGTGTCCTTCCCTCCTCAAAGTAGGAGAACCAAAGTTTTGCACGAGCAAACTTCCACTCGACGTCAGCATCATCCTAAAAAAAATTAAAAATCACGAGGAAAACGGGGAAATGTATCAGGGAAGGGAAATATACATGTTTGACAGTACAGAAGGGGGAAAAGCCTGTGGTGCATTACAACCACCAGTTGGTATGAAGTGTGGACCAGCCACTCCTTTATTCACAAGGGGTCTCCACATATTGACATAGCAGATTCTAACAACAGTCCTTCCTCACACAACTCCAAATACATTTATGTCTCCTCCCAAAGTTAAAACCAAGGATCTCTTGCTTGTTAAGCAAACATGTCAATTACTATGGAGCCACTTGCCCTCAAAGAAAAAAAAGAAGGAAAACTCAAATCCTAACTCAGGTTAATACTACCTCTGACAAAGTAATAAAATATGTTCAACAGTTTCGTCTTCTCCACAATAATCACGTTTCCCTATATAGGCTCGCCTTTTTATAAACAATGTGTCAGCAAACATACCCGCATGGGCACACAGTGGGTAGGTATGGGTGAAGTGTGGACCTGAGTAAGCAGTGAGCAGGGCAAATTCACTATGGGTTACCCACAGAAAACACCTATGGGTTAGCCCAGGGGGTAAAACTAATGTGGGGCCTTAATGGGCTAACCCATAGGTGTTTTAGTGAGGGTTTTCTATGGGTAAGCCCACTATATGAAAATCCTCACAGGAATCCAAAAGGAAAAAATTACTATGGGCACTACATTAGATGCATCCACTGTGGAGCACCCACAGAATTACTTCTTGGGAGGGCAAAGGGATAAAACTGCTATGGGCCCCTCATGGGCTAGCCTACATGGGGCTCACGTAGGTTTTCTGTGGGCTTACAGAAAACTCTTATAGAGACTCCAAGGCCAACACTGCTGTCAGCCGTGTGTGGGCTCACCTAATTGGGGCTCAGATGGGATAAGTGGGGGTTTACCAAGTCCACACAGCAGGACACTTTACCCACAGGTGGGTCTATACAGGCATAATTGCTGGGTAAAGGAAAAGGCCCTGATTTAATTTAGTTGTATTCACATTCTGTGACACAAATAAATTAAAGTAATTTGCTTCCCTTTATATCTTAATTTAAATGACATTATTTCTCTTTATGAATGTGTGTGTGCTTGGGTGAATGAACCTTGTAGTGAATCTTTGCTAGAGTTAGTGCTATATAAGTACCAGTTCAACGTGCGCTACATGTGGGGCTGCTTTTTCAGCCCATGCTTCATATTTTCAAGCATGCATCTGGGGCACAGAATGATTTACCGTCTTAATGACCTACCTCAATCTCCTGGAAGGAACTATTAATCATGGCAATGAGCATGTTGAGCAGCACTATCACCATGGTAACATTGTAAACTCCGTACAGGACGTAACCAGTGTTCTCGATGAATTTGTGTCCGTTGTTGATCACTACGGATCTGACCTCAGACAGTCCAAATATAGCCCAGAACAATGTCTTGAAGCTCTCCTCCAGGCTGGACGGATGCACAGACGAATAAAGGGACAGAGGGAGAACAGAGGGAAGTTATTTTTGAATTCAAACCAGCCGTACACCATCAACGTCAGAGATACTCTTTTAGTAAATCAACAGAAGGACAAAATGTTTTTTGGAGTTAAAATTACAGAATAATTCAGAATAGTGTTGACATTATTGCACAAACATGCAAGTTTAGCATGAATTTATTTGGCACAATGAATCTGATTTTGAGGCAACATGTCATATTTTTATAATACTCTATTATGACTGTGTAAAGGTTCAGCTGTAACTATTTGTGCTAATGGGTCCCAAGATAAATGCAAGATTCTTTTCATTACTGCCACATAATTTTGCTCTTTGTTTTGAAATCCAAGATACTTTAACTTTTTCTGGACTCAAAACTTCTTCAGCTGTAGGGAGATCAAATCCCTCCTGGGTGCACTGATGATAAGTTTTGCCCACACTATAACCACAACCAGTGATAAGGGTCCCAAGGGCTTGGTTTTAAATGGTGACAAGCCACAAAAATGTTGGGGCTTCTTTTAACTGTAATAACCACAAAATGAGTGGGTCTACCAAAGAAACAGCTCTCAGATCTTGGATAAGAATAGTTAGAAAGGATCAGGATATAAAATATCTGTGAACCCTTGTGGTGATATCCTTGGTTTGGATTGGTAATCTATTGTTGATCAAGAATTGAATCAAGTTTCATGATGAATTCGTCTGTGCAAGTTGATGAAATAAATAAATAGATAAAAAAACAAATTCAGATGTTCACTGGTATTGACTTACGTTGTGAAGGCATCATTTTGTTTTGCACCCAGGTAGTAAGAGTACAGGTTGAACATGCCGATCATGAACGCCAGAAAGACCAAGATGAAAATGACCATGAACTTAAAAATGTCCTTTACTGTCCTTCCCAAAGAGATTTGCAGGGGACCGAAGCTTTCGTTGGCCGGGAGGATATAAGCAATCCGAGAGAAGCTCAGCACCACTGCGACGGCGTACAGGCCCTCTGATACCAACTGGGGATCTGACGCCACCCACTCGATACGAGCTACAAAAGAACACAAGCGTAAGTCAGAAAATCACCTTTGATTAAAGCTTGCAATTATTGTTTTAAGGCACACTGAAGATTATTTTGATAAATGAGCACAAGCCGGGCACTAAAAATGCTATTTAACAAAGGATGTGTTAGCCACGCGGCTTAATTTCATCTTGTTCTCTTTAAAGAGAAGGAAAAACCAAAAGTTAATTTGCCAATAAGCACAGGAAAATCTAGGGCGACAGTGATACTTTTTACTTTTTACATCTATAGACTGACAGCTACAACAGACACAACATTAAAGCCATGAACAAGTGAAGTTAATCTTTTCCTTATAAATCAATCTTCAGCTCTGAAACCTTGGGTTCTGGCATTTCTGCCGATGTTACTTTGATGCTTGCAACCTGCCTAAAAGTTGTTTCCAGCCAATCACATCACCTCATGGCAGTGTCTCCCAGCAGGAAGGAAACATGTGTCTTTTGTTCTGTTTCAATTCAATCTTATGTATATAGTGCCAAATTACAACAACAGTCACTTCAAGGTGCTTAATATTGTAAAGTAAAGGCTCTACTATAACACAGATTGTCCTGTAAAGACTCTCCCCTCACCCCCAATCGGTCATGGCGCATGGCTACCCCTCTCTGCAAGAGGTTTCTTCCTGTTAGAAAGGAGTCTTTACTTCCCACTGTCACCAAGTACTTGTTTATAGGGGGTTGTCTGGTTGTTGGGGGTTCTTTTCAAGTGATTTGCTGCTGTATAAATCAAGCACATCATGGTATTTGAATTAGTTCATGCGATGTGTGAAAATGTGAAACTGCTCACCCATAGTGAAGTAGTGTATCTCCTTAGGCAGAGTGACATTAATCAGCGTTGTGTAGTTTGCATACACAGAGGTCTGTGCTAAGTTAGCATGTCTCAGCGCAGAGAAGCGGCAGCTAAAGGAAGCCAGGAAGATGGCGAGCATCCCAAAATCCAAGAAGTTCCACGGCTCAACCAGGTACTCCCCTGGTCCTTGACTCCAGATCTCCTTTACCTCTGCCCAAATCATACCTGCAGCAGGAGCACAAGAACACAAATGACATGATTCGGCAGATGTTCAGTTGTTTTTTTAATTGTTTGCTTTTTTATTATCTATCATCACCTTATGCTCACCTATGACCCATGAGATGATAAGGATCTCCATCCAAGTGAAGGGTGTTGTAGTCATGCGGTAGAGCAGCAGAGGGTCAGAGCTGCCCGGGAGCTGATGGTGTGTCATGTTTGGCAGCAGGGTGGTGCCTGCAAAGCGGTCAGCAGCATTCAGGATGAGAAGACCCAGGAAAATTGTAAAGGATGAGGCATGAGCCACAAACTTCATGAAGGGGCTACGCATCACTTTTCCCACCTGAGAATGAGAGATGGAATAACGGAAGGGTGAGAGGAAAGCTTGTACTGTGAATGATCTTTATGGATGTAAATATTACTTACTCTGGTGCATGGGGCAATCCAGTAAGCCACAGCCAGTCCAGGCAGTCCTATAGCCACCGCCAGCACCACCAGCAGTTTGATGGCAGTGGTTTGTTGTCTCAGGCCAGGCAGGTTCTCATACCAGATACTCAGCAGCTGCTGCTGGCAGTTAGGATGAGCCACAAACTGAAAGGCACAGATGAAAGAAGTAGGACAGAAGAGTTAAGGAGAAGGAAACAGGAAAATAAAGGCTACTGGAAGCTTAAGGTAGAATCCTTAAAGTGTGATTCTATTTTTATTTATTTGAAACAGAGAAAAGCAGAAATCCATTACACCTGAGAGCTGAAACTAGAGCAGATTTATTTTTGTTTTTATTGATCTGAACATTTAATCGATTTATGAAGAGTAATTTTCTGGCATTTTACAAACTGATTAATGATTTAAACCACACAAATTGGCTTCTAAAACGATTACATCCAGACAGCTGCAATTAGAAATGAAGACAGATGAGTTCAGACTCAGCTCAACGTGACTAAGTGCTACAAATATCTTTATATCAAAAACACTTGTCGACAGCATTTTGATGTTTCACACTATAAATTCCATTTTTCATTTCTATTTTTTTTTAATTGATCTTAAAATTAGGCATTGTTTCCCAGCATCCATAGCTGTTGTTGTTGTTGTTGTTGTTTTTCTCACCTTTGGATATTTGTCTGATTTTAAAAGTTTGTTACCCTCATGCAGTAATGTTACGGACAGTCCAACTCATATAGAATTTTTTAGACAGACACCATTACTGATATTTGGTGATTTAAAAATCTGATATATTAGCCGATATTTTTTTTTCTTTCAGGCACACTAGAAAAAAAAATTCCCCAAAATGTGTTATGTGTAGTTACTTTTTACTAAGATAGTATAACAAAGCAGTTTAAAAATAAACTTGTTTTATTGTCACATGACTCGTTTACACTCTGCCCAACTCTGCTCAGATCAGCTGGTTGTTCTGAATACTTTTCCAACACGGGAGCTGCAGAGCACCTTCTAGTGGAAAACTTATGTAATAACCTTCGCAACACAGTTGAGCGATGTTTCTTCGTTCTCTTCTTTAGTTTTCATTTATCAACCTAAAAATGGAAATTATTTGCCAATACTGATATATCGGCAAATAGCTGTTATCGGCCAACATATCAGTTTGGCTCTATGTCGTCCACAACTGGAATGACAATGACAGTTTTTAGTAGGATATCAATCTAAATGGGTTATGCTGCTCCCATAGCACAGATAAATGTTTGCAATACTTCTAACTTGCTCAGAAAACCCATGTTTTATCCTGCCGCTGTGTCATTGCCTGTTTGAGAACACACTGACCTTTTTGAGCTCGTATTTGATGGCTAATTTGAGTCGTGTGAGGGAGGGGCGACCTGGTACATCATAGCTATCGTCCGAGTCAGTTTCTCCATTTAATATGGCCTCAACTTCCTCCGTGCTGCGACACAGGTCCAGAAGGCCCACCACGTAATCCTTGCACTGGCTCGAAAGGCGGGAGTAGTCATTCTAGAAACATGATGGAGGAAATGTGCATCAGGAGTGAAACATTTGAGATGATTTGGTAAGATGCTAGTAAGATGCAAAAGGTAGTTTTTAAATGATGTTTTCATTTATTGAGAGCAAAAAGCTATCCACACTTGCCCCTCAACCTAATAACTGTTTGTGCTATTTCTAGTAGCAAAAACAGCAATCATGCATTTCTGAAAGCTGACAGTGAGTCTTTCACAACGCTGTGGAGGAATTTTTAGCCTACTCTCCCATGCAGTATTGTTGTCATTCAGTCACATTGGAGGGTGTTTGAGCCTGAACAGTCTGTTTACGGTGATGTCAAAGCATCTCCGTCTAGTCAAAGTCAAAGTCTGAGACGAGACTTTGACTAGGCCACTCCATGTCATTGCTGCTTAACCTGAGTGCTCTTGAGCTTCAGGGAATGAATGGACATTCTCCTTCAGGATTTCCTGTTAGAGAGCAGAATTCATGAATATATCAAGTCAACAGCAAGTCATCCAGGTCTTGAAGCAGCAAAGCAGCCTCCGACCATCACACTACATCACCACCACCGTGTTTGGCTGTTGTCATGTTTTCGTTATGGAATGCTTTGCTAGTTTTATGCCACATGTAACAGGATACAAAGCTTCTAAAAAGTTCAACTTCTGTCTCATCAGCCCACAGAATATTTCCCAAAAGTCTTGGCAATGTTAGCAAGCCTTTGTGTTCTTCCAAGTGTGACAAATATGGAAACGAATAAGAAATCGGGAAGGGGGCAAATACTTTTCACAGCATGAACATCAAGAAAAAAATGTGTAGGCTGTATTTGGACATCTCTGCTCAGGCATCCTGTTGTTTATTTATTGTACAGTACCCACAGCATACTTTGGTACTCTGAGCCCAGCAATAATTACAGCTGTTGTTTATGTGTCAAACCAAAAATCTGAACAGTGACCACAGGATCTAGACCCTCGTCTGTTCTTCTCTTAAGGTTCATAAAATGTTCATGGGTATTTTTAGGGTATGTGTACAGCAGTGATAACAGACAGTGCACATTAGTTCTGCTGGACTTGTGTTTGCATTTTTGTTCTTGTCGTTGTATTTGTACCTTAAATTCTTTCTCAATATTAGCTAGCATGGCCAGTTCATTGCTGAGCTCCAGTGCTGCCAGCACTGGATCCTCATTAGACAAGGAGAGGTAAGCAGGACTGGCGAGTCCTCTGTAGGCATTGATCCTCGATCGGGAGTGGCTGAAGGAGTCAAACTGCTGCTGGTAGTTGCACGAGTCACAGCCACAGAAGTAGTCATGAGGCGGATCGATGCGAGCCCCTTTACTTAGCAGGGTGTAAACAATTTCATATTCCTGACAGTGTGCAGCCAGTATCACTGGAGTCACGTCATGAGAAAACCTGCAGGAGTTTACACACAGAGAAACATGCAGATAGTACGCAGTATCAGCATTCGCCTTAGCTTCGTTTCTGCAAACGAGGTTTAAGTTTCAACATTTTTATGAATGTTATGAATTTATTTAATGAACTTTTCTGCAAACTAACTGCAAAAAAGCAACAAAAAAAATAGCAGCAGCTGGAGCAGTCAGTGCATCCATCATAGTTACATTGCGTCACCAAGCATGGACATTTCCATTTATACCTCACTACCCCCCTATTGTCAGCTTCTTGTTGTTGACTCGTATGAGACTATGACAGTTGTGGAACATATTTAACTGCTTTCTTGTTCAGAGATAGATTAGATATAATATCTCCAATCAGCACATATGAAGCTACTGCCAGAACTAGCTTAGCTTAGCACAAAGACTGTAAACAGGAAAATGATTTGCTGCTAAATCCATCTGCCAGGACTTCTAAACTTAGTTTCTTTAATGCAAACAAACTTAGTTGCCAGTGGAAAAAAAAAAAGCTGTATGTAGCTGCATGATGAAAGCAAAAACGAGCCTTGAAACCAAATATTAAGGAGAGATCTGCATGTCAGGAACTTGTTTTTATAAAACACAAGTTTTGCTATTTTATTTATTGAAGCTTTAATTTGCAAACTTCACACAACAGCTTTATGAAGCAGCAATAGCAAAAGAAAGAGTCTGCTGCTGCTGATAAGCCACACCTTGCTCACAACATGCTCATCCCCCACCCCACTTCCTTCTTTCCATCAGCACCCATGTTCATGATTATCGCATAAATACACTACCCACACTTCTCTTAACCACACAATAACTGGATACATTTGTGGCTAATACTGTCTCTTTATCTTACAGCATCTGCCCACCATAAACTGAGTAGCTGCTCAAGTGTCTGAAAGACAGAATCACACAAACCATTGAGGTGTTTAATAAATACTCAATACATATCTAAAAAAGTCTCATGTTTATGCATGTTCCAAATGTTTTCCTGAAGTGCAAATGTGCCTAATAAAGTGTCCGCTATTACCTTAAACAAATATACAAATGTAAGTAATGAAACACCTCTTCCTCACACATACCTTGTCCCGTCCTCATCATAAGCATAGAAGTCATCCAACATGTCTGCCTGAACGGGGCTTGCTGTTAGACGACGGGCGTCTCTAAATGAAGGGTGGCCCAGCAAAGTCTCTGTGATGCGAACATAACCTTTACCTAAAACAAAAACGGAGCAAACTTGTTGGTAGTACAACTTCATTTACACTGCTGTTGCTAAAATTGCTGAATCTTAACGATAACTCTAAAATGTTAGCTTACATAGCATTTGGTAGTTTGCTGGAGTTTGTGATCATTATTGCAGTTTTTTGGGGGGGCTGGTTTAAAGTATTTTTAACCATTACTGAAGTAGTTGTTAAATTTCCTAATCATTTGTTAGCATGCCATAATGGCTCAAACAGAATAGCTCAATTTGAAAGAAAATGGTCCTTTGAACTCTTATTTTACTACCTTAAAACATAAACTGTGGAGAAATTAAATGTATATTTTCCTTCCAATGCCTGCAGTGCATAATAGATTTTGATAAGGACCGCCGTTATCCCACAGGCCATACTTGGAGAACCCCTGATATAGGCTATCTACTCAGGTTGGTCACAGTTTTTCAATACTACATCGCCTGTATTTATTTTTTTTTAAATGATGACTTACTAAAGAAGAAAACATACATCCTCAGCCTTCCTGAACAATGGAACCAACCTTTAATATTGTCTTTTTTTAAAGCAACAATCTTTTAAATCTTGTAACTGCTAACAGGAGAGGCTAAAAGTCTAGTCTTTTGTACTCGTGCTAAATTAGCATGTTAGCAACTTAGCTAGACAGGATTTTGCAAAAGCCAAAGTTTAGTCGTCTTGGGCAGTAGTTCTCCAGGATTTCTCAGGGCCTTTCAAAGGTTTTTCTTTAGGCATTGGCTTCTTTTCCCCTCATTTTTAGTCCAGACCTGAGAGATGCATCTGAACCTTCAGCTGATCCATTTACTGTTCACTGGCCTCATTGGAAGGGTGGCTGTCAAGAAGACCTTCTTAAAGAAGGAAAACAGGAAAACTGAGGTTTGCCAAATTTCCCAATACGTGGACTGAAAATCTCTAGCAACAGGTCATATTGAGCACTGAATCCAAATATGAACATTCTGGTTCAAATCATCATTATTATGTATGAAGGAGGTCAGCAGAGACGTACAACAGTAAGTTGGTGGAGAGTCTTTAAAGGTTTCAAGCATCATAGACAGTGGTGTTGAAGATGTTGTTAAAACCAATGAAATTACGAACACAGAAAAGCAAACTTTTTAATTTTGATCCGTCGTGCAATACCATCTGAAAAGCATCTGATTGTCAGTGGCTTCATTATTCAGCATGACAGTCATCCCAAACACACTGCCAATGATTAGTAAAAGCATACCTGTATAGAAAAACACACACTTGCATACTATCAGTGATGGACTGGCCTCCCCAGAGCTCGGACATCAGCATTATTTAAGCAGTGTGAGATCTTGACGAGAACAGAAGGCAGCCAACATCCAAAGTAAAACTTTGAATTTCCTTCAACAGACCAGAGAATGAAGCTACAAGAGCTGAAACTATGTTAAAGAATAAAGGTGGTGATACCAAACATTGATTTTGAAGTTTGTTAGAATTGCACTCTTTTTGCTTTATACACTACATTCCCATTGTCCTAGCAAAATATAAAGAAATAAGTAAAATGTAAAAACGTAGTCATCAACAATCTCCTCAAACTAAACACAAAGTATTTCACCAGAAATGGTCCAAGTCTGGCCCGTTTGAGCAGAAAAATGCTAATGCAACTGTGGTAACATTTTTGCAGGCGGCTGAGTGGCTGCAGGATGTATGAGAAACTTGACTCAGAGGCTGTGGTACAGAGGGGTTAACAGTACTGAGGCAATTAATCATTATTATTAAGCAATGTCACTAGACTCATAAAGAGACACAGCTATGTAAGGACACAGATTAACGGATAAACGGTTACATAACTGTGGTTCCATCCAGTCAAGCAATGTGTTGTGTCTGACATCTTTGGAACTTTTGAGTGATATAGACATTTTGCCATATTATGTGTTTTTGGCCATACACAAATAATCAGGTCTTACTGATGGCTAAAAGGAGAGCGTCGCCCACTCTGGCCAAGTCTGCCCTCCCCAGCAGCAGCTCTGTCACCTCCAGATGTTCGTTGGCCACTGCCAGCTGCAGTGCATTTTGGCCCATGTAGTCAACAGCGTTGACGTTCAAGTTGGGTACATGCAGCAGCATACGCCGCACCTCTGGTATGTTCCCGTATTCAGCTGCTTCCAGGAAACGCTGCTCAACCTCTGACAGGCTGACTGAGGGAGCTGAGAACATGTAGGCAGGTCCACGGAGAGCCTGGCGTCGTTTAGCAGCAGTGAGACGAGCCATAAGCTGTCGCTCAGAGTTACTGTGGCTGCCAGAAACAGAAAAAACACTCGGTGTATGGTCCACACATGAATTTACACACAATGTAGTTCTCAACCAGAACGGTGCAGGTGTGCTATCCACACAAGTAATGAGAGAGAGACCCACACACCCGTGAGAGAGCACTGAATCACAGTTAGCCTCATTCATATACTTGCCTACCATAATCTGCAATTAGTAGATGTAAGTTAACTTTTACCTAGAGAACAGATGAAATAGTATCAAGTTACAACATTTTCCTGGTTCTGTATTTCTTTCTTAATATTCTTTTAAGATGCATTATCTAACATTCTGTTCTGCTACATCATATGAGGTTTGTTGTTTATGCCATGATGGCTTACAAGGTTTGCACATAAAAACGAAGTACTCAGTGCATCAAAACGACCAAAAGGATTCCCAAGCAGGCATCAGTGTGTGACGAGAGGAGCATAAGAAGAGGTTGAGAAATCCTGTAGCACTGAGCACTGAGGCTAATGTAAATAACGAGGCAGGAAATGCAAAAAAAATGGTTTACATTATAAGCATTATGTTACTCATAAGTTAAATTACGTTTACTAATGGATCATGGGTTCTGAAGTACACTCTCTAATGTACATCAGTCTCCCTCCCTCCATCCCAGAGCGCTGACCTAGAGTTAAACCCAATGAGCACCTGTGGCTGTTTTGCTGGTTGCAAGTTAAAGAATGCAAACTGAAGAACATTGTGCTTGCAATATTTAGTGAAAATTACCATCAGGCGTCCAAATATGTTTTATCTTCTCCTTCAAACTTTTTAAAATCTGTCAGTCTTATCCATGATTTTAACAAAAAGATGCAGAGGATGAGCATATATGCCTGCTACACCTCTGGCAGACTTACCCAAGGCATCGTCCGGAGCAACACGTTTCCTCTCCAAAATCATCGTACATGAGCAGGTTATCACGGCTCCTGGCTCTGGGGCTGTCGCTGTAACCTGCAGTCCGGCTGGCATGATGAACTGCAAGCGGTCTGTGGTTCATCCTGGAGGTGATCGACAGCAGAGGCTGTGCTCCCGTTTCATGTGAAAGACTAATCAAGTGTCTGTGGCACGTCTCTCTCTCTCCGTCTCTCTGTCGCCCTCCCCCTCTGGTTTTTTCTGTGTTCTTGAGAAAGAATGCATCCTTCTGGGTCCCACAACACTTTTCCTTACGTGACGCATTGAACTTTACAGATGTGGGAGGAAGCTCAGGGTTGCGACTGAACAGGCTCAGAGTTACTACAGATGTAGGTTCATATTTGTCTCAGCGGTTTCACCAAGTCCTTCATCTCTTTCTTTGATATTACTCAGTATTAGTCGTGGCAATAAAGGTGGATTTGTTACAAAAATAATAGGAGTAAAGAAATGAAATATTCTCATGATATAGTGTCTTACCAATAGTTGTATTTTTGACTCGTAAGATGCTATTTTAAACTGCATTGTTTAGAGTACGTGTTGAGAGTTTTAGTGTGTGTGTACATGCGTGCAGAAGTGACTGATGGCTGATGAACAGCAGATGAGATTCCTCAGGGTTTAAATTCCCTGTAGACTTTGCTTCCTGTGTGCTCCCACTCTCAGCTGATCCTGGTCCAGTGTGGGAAAACTCTGTACCCAATCACATGTGTTCATGTGTTTACAACTGTCCAGCTTTTAGTAGCTCTTTGCAGCAATATTGTGATCATCTTCTGCTTTATTGTCCCATAATTCTTTTATTTGTTTTGTTGCTACCTATGTCAGCTGAGAGCACTTTTTGTCTGCTTTCAAGCTGAATTTCACATGAAAAAACCCCTTACAGTCTGTAAAAAGTCTCAGCGTGAAATCAGCCTGATAAAGCAGGATCTCCAATGCACAATTGTGGCAGAGAGAATTGCCTTTTAAGGACCTGATTGCTGAAGATTAGCCAGTTTGGATGTGTCGTGGCGTAGGGGCGTCACATTTCAGTGGGAGAATAGTCGGGGCAATGGGGGTAAAGTCTGACAAATGTCACCATTGTGGGTTTTTGTTAAGATTTGCTCGTCTGAACAGAACAGACCTGAGATCTGGATGTAAACACTGCCAGCCTAAACATACACACTCTTACTGAGGGGCACTGAGTGGACAAGTACCTGGACAGTCCTTTGTGTGTCCTCCTCATGTGTGGGTGTGCGTATTGATTAACTGCGGTGATATGTAGGCATACCAGACCACACATAGAGCCGGCGCTCCTTCAGTGTTATCACCTGAATCACTGACGCTAAAACACACAAGCACAAACACACACATATCACACACACACAGACAAACTTTGGCACCAACAGGACACCGTACATGTAAGCCCCACAATGCTGCAGCTAACTGGAGTAGAGTTACCAAAGCCGTATACTTTAAAGACGTCACTTGAAATGATGAAGCCACCTGAGTTCAAGATATTTCGCTCATAGTTCATGTTTTGTTGGGCTGAACGCTGAAGAAGGAGGGGAGGAAGAACAAGAAAAACACACACGCACACAAAGGCCCGGACCAAATTGTTTCCTGTGTGGAAGCAGCTGTTCTGCAGCCTGTGCATCTGTTCTTTGTCCAATAAACCAACCTGAACCTGCAGCTCCTTCCTTCACCCAATCCCACCATTTTCTCGCTCTTCTTTACTTCTACTTCTCCTTATTTTTTATGTAACAGGTAAAACTTAGACACACTCCAGACTCTCCCGAGTTTGTTTTTTATTCTGTGTTTTCTTTCTCTAATGTGTGAATAATAAGAAATCAGTATCACTGCTGGTTTGTTGGACACCTGCGAGATTAGAATACACCAGTTTCTGTGATTCTCTGGCGAAACTAAACAGTCTGAGGTCCTGCCAGCGTGCTCAAGAGGCTGCGGTTTTCATTACAGCTGCAAAGTGTCTAGTGCTCATCCAGAGAGACGATAATAACAGCGTCTGATTCTTGGAGCGCTCAAAAGTTCTGATGCGCATCCAAATCATCATTTGGTAAAAGATTTACTGAAACAGGAAGTCTTTAACACCACGACCTTGAGACAGGTATGAGCTACTGTTGGTCGTTACTGTCTTACAGGATTACCAAACTTGATTGCTTTTAATCAATGACTATCATGTGATGCCCCTGAAGGGGTGAAACCACGAGGTTTCTGCAGACTGATTCAACACGGTGGTTACACTGAGATGAATCAGGGGGCTGATTCAGTTTCACACGTCAGTGTGAATGTGACCTCGGGGAAGAAGAAGCCCCAGTTTTCAGCTGTAGCCTCGGTAACCTTTTCTCTCTAATCCAGTGATTTGATTGTGGAGCAGGGAGGGTACTCTGGGTGTCTGAAGCAACAGAGGTCCTCTGGCTTGCTAACGTATTTATTTGGGGAGGTCGCATTTAGTTTCTGTTTGATCAGACCTTTGCAGGGTTTTTCTTTTTTACTAATCAGGCTTGGATTTCATGGTTGCGGATTATTTCTGCTGCAATAGTGACAGAAATAATCTGGTCAATACTAATAAACTGCATGTGATGTAGGTCTCAATCGGTACACTTTGCTGAGATTCACAGCACCACCTACTGGACTGGATCAGTTTAAGTTCTCCTCCCTTACCTTGGTGTGTATGTTAGCTGAACCAAGATCAGTTGAAACTGACAGGAATGCAGCAGAGTTTGCAATTAGTGTAAAAGAAGAAGAACACCATAAGTAATTGGCTGATTTTATTTTATTTTATGTTGGTCACAGTGAAAATAGTAATCCAGAAGAACTATATTCTGTTTTAATGAAGCTTTTAGTCATGCATTGCAATGATCCATTTCTTCCCATCATCTCTCAATTATTGGTTGCAATCCTCCTGATCTTCATGGTGACAGATTTGATGGTGTAGGGGACTCCGTTGTGTCTCCAGGTGTCCCACACGATGTGCGTCCTCTGCCCCTGGTTTCGCTCTGTGTCTTCGGGAGAGCCGTTGAGATTTGCCAGACCGCACTGATTGAACCACCACCCCGTGTGGTTGTGGTGAATGCTGCAGCTCTCCACCGTGCAATTGCCAATGGAGCAGAAAGGGTTGCAGCCATCATTGTCGACATCTGAGGCACTGAACGGTGCCGTGTCCTGGTTCTGTTCCTGGTTGTAGCCTCGAAACGCATCACCTGCACCAGAACACGCAGAAATCCATGCAGACATGCAGGAGACACAAAATAACCAAGTGGACCGGTCGCCGGTGTTTTAATTTGCACTTTAGCAATTTTTAAAAAATAACATTTGTTTTGTGAAGTTTAACTTATTAAGCCATACCTGCACTACCTGCATATCTGCCCAGGTGTATGCTGAAGAACTGCGTTTCACTGTCAAGGCGGAAGTCATCATACGATGCATAAGAGGTGACATCGTCATGGGAGACTAGAGCAATGTGAAGCTGGAATCGAGTATCCTTCTGGTTTACTATGTGAAACACCTTCCTCAAGCCCAACCAGTGTTCTCCTAAACACAAGACGAGAGATTTAGTGGTGAAGTGAAAGGTATAGTTCTGAATATGTGTAGACTGATAAAAATGAGACGGTGTGACAACTTTGAGGAAATGCTATGATACCTCACTAGGTGATGGCTAGCTAACCTTAGTATAAATACTGGGAACAGAATCAAAATGCTAGCCTGCCATCCATACACCGATAGTCCTATATATACAGCAGCAGCCTATTAAAACTTATCCTCTTCCTGCTTTGCTAACGTTTCCTCTGTGCTAGTCGTTATGCTAGCACAACTTTATGTGCTGCTCAAGCAAAAACCATTGATAAAAAATGAAAGTTCCTCCTAGACTGCAGTTCCTCCAATGGCTGCTTTAGACTGGATCAACAAGAAAGTCGATTCCAAAAGTAAAATACTCTGTAACGCACACCTTTAGACTGTATTAAGCCTTAAAGTGATGGATAATTATGGTTGTTGTGGCAAATGAATTCACTCACAATGGAAACCTACGAATCCCACAACCTCAGGTCCAGCAGATAGTGAACATTATGTTGGTCAGTGGTTCCCAAAACATTCTTTAGCTGATACTATAAAGTATATTTTGAGCATCTAGCTTACCATCATCTAATGTTATTTTTAACAGTTCAACCTCAAAGAGGATCTCTTTGATAATGTACAACCTGCAAGGTGTCCAAAGCCATCGACATAGCCATCCCAGGATCTTTTGAAGTCAGTTAAACCGTCACTCCTCCTCTGCATCACCGTCCATCCGCCTCCCATATAGTCCATCTCACAGAAAACCTGCAGGACAAGCTTTGCTTTGAGTGTCGGCCACAGAGTGAATAAATCACTGAAGGAGTGAATGAATGAATTATATACATGTACCTCAAATGAAGAGTCAGTGTTCTCTGGGTGGACTATGTAAATGCCACTGGGGATCTTGGGGACGACTGACACGAGGTTGTCCTTGATGTCGCTGCAGTCTCGTCCTAATCAATGCAACAAACACTCTGTTTGGTCACCAGGAGAGTAATTTAATCAAATTTATGGTGAAGCAACTTTTTTGATTTATAGCCACTAATGACTTGAAGGACTGTGCACTTCATGTAATAATTAGTCACTGAGCTTAATATAAATGGCATCAATTTATTCTCCGCCTTCGCCGCACAATCATTATATATTTGTCAGAGCTGTTTTTCTCTCTGTTTTTCTCCGTCAGAGCTGTTTAGTTACTCAAATGAGGCACAAACTATTGAGTTATGATAGACTGTACAAGTTAGTGGTGCAGTTCAGCATCTAGTGGAAAATATGTACCTCCAAATTTGCAGATTTTGAAGATTTCTGATGTACTAAAGGTTTAAATACCTTCTGGTGTGGCTTTGTGGGTCAGAAAAAAAAACTTTTACGAACCTCAGATTTTGAAAAAATGCTGTTCTGTTGATTCTATTTAAACCTTTTTCTAAAACTGATATACTGGTGATTTCATTTTTAAATAATGGACAAAATTATGCACCAGGTTTAAAGATATCCTCAAAGGGAGGCCATAGTGTTTATATCAACGTTATCTTTTATTTATATGCTGTTATAAACATAGATCACATTAAACTCAGCTCTTGGCTCTATATGATGTTTAAACAGGGGATGTCATTAATATGGTGATCTCTGGATTGAACCTACTGTTTAAACCTTATGTTTGTAAGGGGTAGCCTATTAGAAGAAATACAGGAAGGGGAAGGAGCTTCAGTAGCTTCTTAAATAATGATTCACAACTTAAATCACCAAAGGTACAGTACTTTTCATAATTCACCATGTCACTGGGTGTTACTAGTTAGCGTTTATGTCTTTCAAGCTCTATAATCACAATCGTATGTGTTTGTGTGTGTGTTACCATGAGATTGTACAGGTTTCATGGAGTACATCTCAGTGTTGCTTCTCTGAACCTCCAAGCTGAGCGTTTGCACTTTGGTCATCAACTCTGTGACCTGGAAATATGACATCACTGTAAATACATTCAGCCAGTCTGACGATCACAAACACTTAACAGATGTTTAACAGATGTTTAACCTGACTGCTTAGGATGTCCAGAGCTCTCTGTTGCGCCTCCATCACATCCCTCATCAGTTTTCTGTTGCTGCGTCCAAACGCAAGCAAAGACTGCTGCAGCTGACCTGAACACACACACACACACACACACACACACACACACACACACACACACACACACACACACAAAAGTACACACACTGAACAACACATGAAGGTAATGGGGCTAACAATAGCACAACAAATCAGAAAAGGCTTTACCACAAATGGATTGTTTCTCATCTCGCAGGAGTTTGACAGTGATGTCACACGGGATGGTGCATGAGTCCTGACCTTTGACTTCACCAAGAGGTCTCTGATCTTTGACAGGAACATCAGCGAAATCTCGATTGTCTAATTCCGATTGGTTTATATTACCTCTGTTCTCTTTGTCCTGGAAATCAGGAGAAAAGGACAATGAGAGAGTTCAATCTATAAATCAGCACTTATGTGTAACTAGCCTGGAAAGTATGACTCCTGTGGCTCATTAGAGACTGAATAATGTCAGCGTTGTGTTTGTTTTCTGCCTTTTATATATCACATGGTTTCTTATTTCAAATGTACTACAGAAAATGTAGTTTCTAGTCTACTTCCTGACTCAAGTCCCCTGAGTCAGGAAGTAGACACTCTGTTAGTGTTTTAACCTGATTAGCTGTTGTGTTTTAACTTCTCCACCACCAACCGAAGGAAAAAAAGACTTTCATCGTGGGATCAGCAGTGCTGTAGGTCAAATATCGCACTTGGCTGAGAGTAACTCCAATAAACCGAAAAAAGATTTGTAACCGACAGTAAAATATGGCTTTTGAGGTATTTCACTTTATCGTTCCACTACAGCACATTTTGGATGGAAATTGTGCACAGTCCTTTGAAACCAAGTAGGTTTCACGTGACTGAACCTACTTGGAAAGATTGATCAGCTCTAATAAGTAGTTAAACTCCACCTAAGAAAACGTTTTGGAAACGTGCTGCTTACACATTATTGCATCAGCAAAATAAATTAAAAAATCTACTTACAATATGTGGATATATATGCATAACAGATACTTTTACCTGTATATTTTCTTAATAAATACTTATTTTCTTTCATTTAAAACACAAACTCATAACATGATCATTTTAAAGATGATATAACTAATTTAAAAAAAACAAGAATTTGTGGCTTATATGGGCATTTCTTGAAGCACTTTAACACCTTTAAATGAGCTCCCTCACAAGTCATAATTTATAGCTTCCTGCTGTAACTCCTGATGGAGGAGTGATATTGATCAATAAGACAGATGACAAGTTAAAAACATTCATAGCATGCAGTGCGGTACATACTGCGTAGGAAAGAAGCGAAGGCAAAAGCAGCAGGAGGACAGCTGCTGTCCACATCATCTCAGTCTTTTCTGACTGTGATTATTTCCACCAGGAGCTGAAGGTGCTGAATTCGGTCCGCCAGCAGACACGCCTTCATATGTTCTTATTTTTCCACAAATTCTTTCCTTTTCTAATCGTCTTCTCTGCTCATCTACGAAGTATTTCTGCATCTTCCTTTCATTTTTTAAACTACTTTTTTTTTCTCTACACTGCCTGTCCAACTGCTCTTTCTCCACCTCCATCAGTCACTCCTACTTTCTCTTGTTACATTCCCATGACAGCATACCCTTTAAAAGAGGAGGTCACATTTGTTGATAAAACTCTGGCAAGTAGCTGAATCTGCTGATTCAGAGCCATTACCTTCCCCCTCAGTGTGTCTATTACTGAGCATTGTTGTTTTACAGGTTATATCCTGCCATCAGCATGAGAAACAGATGTGGAAAAGGGAAATGGGCAGCTTGTTTTAATGTAGGAACCTTCTCCCTCTGCTTGTGTCTCTGCGTGGGAGCTACAGCTGAAGGTAGGGAGGAGTGAAGGCAGGGTGTCTTTGCTGCTCGTATTTCCTCCCAGTTACTCTGTTTGAAAACAGTCTCACCCTCCTTGACAGTCAGAACAATTACTTCAGTTAACTTGGCACTGAAGCAGTAAAGAAAGCGTTCCACTCAGACTCCAGCCTGTCATTTCCCTGGAAAACTGTCCTGCAACTGCCAAACTGAAGATTTGCTGCTGTTCTTAACCTGTGTGAGTTTACAGCCATGGTCAGTGACAGGAATGTGAAAAAGCCACATGCTGCAGCCTCTGGGCCCCCACATCTGTCCCATGTTACATGCTCTTGTAAAACAGTCTGTACAAGTAAATGAGAGCTGAGATAATGAGTATATTTAGACATGACTGCGTGATTAATCAAGCAATTAATCAAACATACGGTACATTAAAATCTGTTTGTGTTACCAGGGAGGATTGATACTCTCCTATTCCAGCACAGTAAATGTGACAGAGCTGGGAGAGAGTTAGCCTAACATAAAAGAGTAAGTACGGATCTGGCCTGGGTAAAGCCTGAATATTAGCCATCCATCCATTCTCTTCTGCACATCCTTATCAGGGTCGCAATTGGGCTGGAGCCCATTCCAGCTCCTGAATATTATAAGTTGGCCAATTCTATCATTTAAAAATTCTCTGGTAAGCTGTGGTAAGCCTTGGTGTTCACCTGGACAAGCTGGAGGAAGTGGCCGGGGAGAGGGAGGGGCTAGGCTTCTCTGCGTAGGCTGCCCCCATGACCAGGACCCAGATAAGCGGAACAAGATGGATGGATGGATGGATGGTAAGCTGGGGTGTTTAAGCATGCTCTGTTGGTACTAAAGAAAATATCACCACCAGCACCAACCTGAATGGTTGATACAAGGTCAGCTGGAACTAAGCTTTCAGGCTATTTTTTGCAAATTTTTTTTACTGCAAACACCTGAGAGTGGTGAAGGCTGCCTACTGTCAGAGAGTCCACTGGATACCCGCATCCATCCTCTTGGAGGCTATCCACCCCCAACACGTACTGCTCACACTTTCAACCTCAGACCGGAGGTACAGAAGTGTGAAATGGAGGATCTCCAGACTGAAGAACTCTTTCTTCCCTGCTGCCATTAGACTCAAACACTTGACAGGAGTTCATAACCTACTGCATTTCATACATGCTGATTTATAGTTATGAGATTTTTTATTGTCTTTAAATTATTATCTATTCCATCCATCCATTTGCTTCCGTTTGTCCTTTTCAGGGTTGCGGGGGGCGCTGGAGCTTATCCCAGCTGTCAGGGCGAGAGGCAGGGTACACCCTGGACAGGTCGCCAGTCTGTCACAGGGCTAACAGACAGGGACAACCATTCACACTCACATTCACATCTATGGGCAATTTGGATTAATCAATTAACCTATCCCCACCAACTGCATGTCTTTTGGATGGTGGGAGGAAGCAGAGTACCCGGAGGGAAACCGCGCAAACACGGGGAGAACATGCAAACTCCAGAAAGACCCCGGCCTGAGTGCTAACCACCATGCTGCCCATTATTATCTATTTTACATGTGAATTTATTTCTGTTTGGCATCTATTGTGGACAGCAAAGGAAGAATTTTATATTACAGGAGAATATGTTTCTTTACTGTGCTTATGACAATAAAACATAGTTGGGATGTCACAGCAGAAATCAAGACTCATCAGAGCAGTCACTGTTTTCCATTCTTCTACTGTCCAATTCTGGTGAGCAAATTGTAACTGTAGAAAACCCCTGTGATTTGTGTATATAGACTGTTCCACGGACCCCCTCTGACCACTGCTAAGATGGTACATTCCTCCCATCCTTTGTTTGTGTTTGCGCTGGTTCGCCGTGATAGCGCTGGTGGAGCTGGGCTGTTGTGCTGAACATGTGTCGTGCGTGTGCGTGAATGATAAGTAAGTGCCTTGTATTTGTTTGTTCTATGGTTGTAACTTATCATACACTTGCCTATGTACATTGTGTGATGCCTTTATAGAGTTTTCCAGCGGTTTGTGTAGCCACGAGACACTGTATATTCACGCTGATTTGACCAAAATGGCGCTACCCTTGTGAACTGAGCTGCCCAAAGTAAAGATGGAGTCTATCCCTGTGCAGCAGCACATTTGTGTCCACCAGGGGGTGGTGTTTAGTCATTTCTGTTCAATCCTTTCTGTATTATTTAGACCAGCTTGGTTGACTTTAATTGTTTGCTAATTGTAATTTCTGTTATTTTACAGAACCACACACACATATACATATATTCACACGAATTCACTTCTGGAGATGTTTGGATTAAAGGAACCCTAATTCTCATTGCTGTGGACCCTCTCTTTCATCATATAAGTCACCTGTGCCTTCTGACCGAGGATAGGAAAATCCTGCTGTAATTTGCCAGTTTATTAAGCACACACATGTCCAGTTCAGTAACCTCAGTTTCTGTTTTTTGCTGACAGGAGTGGCTCTGGTGTGGTCTTCTCCTGCTGTCGCCCATCTGCTTGAAGATTCAAAGTGTTGTACATTCAGAGATGTTCTTCTGCATACATTGGTTGTAATGGATGAGGTGCTGCAACTGAGACCCGCCGTTTGTCTTTTCTGGTCGGCGAGTGGAGAATCGCACAGGCTGGTCTGCAAAGAGAGCTTTAGGATGCTTCCTCCCACTGTCCACTGCATCGTCCATCCACAGGGTTTGCAGGGCTGGCTCAACCCATGGCTGCCACACCACTAAGATGTTTTCAGAAATATGCAAGAATGCAACAATCATGTTTTACAGTCCTGTGGTCTCAGCCTCGGATACTTATTAAATCACACAAAGCTCATGTAGAAACAAACAAATGAGCAAAATATGTTCTCCTTAATTTCTGTCAACCACACGTTTCCAGCTATCATGGTTGCTAGGCAACCTGGGCAGCGCGACGGAGGCTAGACCGTCCCATTTCACAAGCCTCGCATTTCCGGCCTTAGCGGTCTTTGAGTACGCGGCCCTTGAGGACCATTGAAGCTGCGTACTTTAAGGCTGCAGACCCTGAATTGGGATACAGCCATAAAAACCATGAAAAAATATTGCCGTAATATGAAGCGATAGACTTTTTCATATCGCCATCCATATGTGTCGTTATATCGAACAGCCCTATTTTGAACTCTCCTCGTCCTTTGAGTGCGCAGTCGCCTTTGTTATATAGCAAGGTATTTAAAATGAATAAATAAATATCCCGTTCGTTGACGTCATCATCTCTGCCACATGAGTCTATAAATAGAGGTGCTTTAACACAGTTTACCTTGGTGCGTCTTCAGTAACAGCCAGTTGTTTTTGCAAAGCAGCAGTCTTTGACAAAGGTAATACCTTTACATTTAAATAATTCAGGGAAAATTCTTTTTCTTTTGACACTTGTCCCTGCAGCAGTTCCAAAGTGAGTCAATGGAGAGAATAGCTCGGCGTTTAGAGTTGCTCATAGAGCAAAATAGAATGATTATTGCTAGGATGGGCAACATTGAATGGGAGTTGAGTGTACAAAAGGAAGAGAATGCGATTGTGAGGTGTGAGAAAGTACCACAGAGTGCTTTTGCCAACTTCGCAAGTAACTTAGCTCTAGGTCTAGGTCTAGGTCTTGCCATAACGGGCGGTATTTTCGGTGCAGTTTGCCTGTCCACCTTGACTGGTTAATTATGACATAATAACTATACTGTGCTCTCATTTATGTTCAGTTTTATTTTGCCCTCACCTCCTAACCAGTCATGACAGAAGACTGCCCCACACTGAGCCTGGTTCTGTCACAGGTTTCTTCCTGTTAAAAGGGAGTTTTCCCTGTCTACCGTTGCTCACAGGGAATCACTTGATTGTTGGGATTGAATTTTTGGATTGAATTTAATTGCTTTAAACTGAAAATCAAAAATTCAAGTGAGGGGTTGACCAGGGCTCGTGAGGTGGGTTGGGTTTTTTTTATTTGTAATTTGATCATTAAAATAAAGAAAATTATATTTAAAGATATATATTAATTGCTCTGTGTGTTTACTTCAATGAAGACGTGTAGTTTTTTGTGATAGAAAAATATAAATTGTCCAAAATATTTGAGAGTTTTTAAATTAGCACTGCATGAGTTTAACTGTGGCACAGACAGCTGTCAATCCTGGTGAGTGAGAGTTCAACCTCCAAACTGAACCCAGTGTGTTACTCGCAGAATCACAGATTTACTCACATTTACTGATTGTTCTGTAGGGTCTTTACAATTTTCAGCCCCTTCAGGTGACTGTTGCAATATGCAAGCAGGAGATGGTGGATGCTATATTACTACTAGTACAATACTTTTAACTCTGTAGCAGACAACAGTTTGATAAAATGCTATGAAAAAAAAAGAAACCAAAAGATTAGATTCTATAAGTTTCAAAAAGATTTAATTTATATATTTTATGTGCAAATTCCCTGCTGACTCGGCCTCAGGATGTCTAGAGGCAAGAACCAAGCGCACCCAAATGAGCGCACCAGTGATCATGTGCGCATCACGCAGAGGGAGAGTGAGGGACGAAAAGCAGCAGCAGAGCATGGCAGT
>NW_005187698.1:522096-538690 GCF_000239375.1 Pundamilia nyererei | reverse complement strand
GAGGTAAGTTGATCTATAGTGTTACATAAGGATGTTATGTGTTTGTATACTTTCTTCCCAGTTTGACCCATTTAGCAGAAGTCAGCCTGTTTAAGGCTCTGATATCTATTCTGTATGACTTAATGCAGTTATGACATGGTCTGATTTTCTCACCCAATAAAGGATTATTTAATATATCAGTCTACTCTTCATTCTATCAGACACAGTTATCACAGCTTGTACATTTTCTTTTTATACATATATGTAAGCATTGAGCCAAATTTAGTAATGCCAACATATTAAACGAACAATATTTGTCTCTTATATATAATACATCTATATATACACTGTCAAAGATACTTGTCTTCCAGCCATGTGTTGCAGCCCTAAACCTAACCTTATCCCTAACTATAACCTTATTCCTAACATTTACTAGCAGTTAAATGACGTAAAATAGTGTTTTCCAAAGCGATTTTTAGAAAATGAAAGAACATGCGTAGATTGAGTCCAAAAGTTCTCACGTGCTCTCCTTTTTCCGATGCCTAATTTAGGAACTTGTTGGGTACCCGAAAGCATAAAATGTTGACAATTTGTCACCTAGCGAAAATTATTACGCTTTGGGAGTGAGAACGTGTCTGACCACTACCGGCACACTTTTGCATCGGAGGTTTTCGGAAAGCTTTTATTTTGGTATTTCCGCTGATCCGTGCAATAAATTTGCATGTTAGCCTAAACATTTAGATTTAACATTTAACATTTAGCATTTAGATTTAACATTTAGATTTAGATTTAAATATAATATGTAGATTTAACATTTAGATTTAAATATATTTAGATTTAACATTTAGATTGAATATTTAACATTTAGATTTAACATTTAAAATTCTGTTTTAAATATGAAAAGTTACAAATATTTTACTAAATGTTGTAAAAAATGACTTGTTTTGAGCTAAATGTGGAAAAGTGTTGCCGTTAATTTTAGCATGTTTCACTTTACAAACGGCGCCCCATATCATAACAGCCAAAATGTAAACATGCACTCTGTGGCTTTACTGGTTTGTGTGGCCAGACTGACTGATTATCTGGCTTGTTGCCTTTGAAAGGCCAACCAGCTGTAGCATGATATTTATCCGACATGAGATGTATGAGAATAATAATTGTGTTTAACAAGCTCCAGAGGGAAATAGCTACCCTGGCTGTGTCTGTAACAAAATCCACCTAAAACCAACTGTTTTACCTCCTTTGTTCCAGCGCACGACTTCCCATAAAACGCAGCTGTTTAACATTCTGGAGGTGAACCAGCGACAAAATGTGTTTCCCAGAATATTCCCTAAATAATCAAAAATAAACCAACAGCTGTCAACACATAGGTTTTATATTGCTTTCGTTTCACACTTTTTTTTTTATTCTGGTTTCAATCTTAACCATTTTTAACGTTTTTGAATACTCTCCAAAGCCAAATCCTGTCTTTCCAAACCAGTTTGTGTCTCTGAGAGCAATTCTTTATTTACCCGCTTTGTTTGTGGCGTGAATAGGCACCTGATAAGTTTCCTGTGCGTGACCGCTGTAGTCATGCCCGCTGATTTGGCGATGATTTGATCTGAGACAGCAATCAAAAGACTGGAGAAACGATCCTCGAATCTTCGCTCCTCCTTTTGTACATTCCGTCTAGTAATGAGACGTGAAACCCAACGCGCTGCACGTTTCAGGTGTCAAGGTGAGACACTGCCATCTAATGCGTAGTGCTGTGTATTACATTGCATTTATGGTAAGGTCCACTGATCTGAATGTTTTAAGCATCCTGCTTTGAAACCTCAGACACATAAAACAATCGAAAACATCTTAATGTATGAATTTTAAAAAAAAATCAGACACTGGACTGAAAACAATCCTGTAACTTTATTCTTGCTTAGAACAGTTCATGAATTTGATTTTATGAAAATGCAATATGAGTGACAGTGATGTCCTAAGCCTGACATTTAAAACATTTAAAAACAGTCTGTGCAGTGCTGTGAAAAAGTAAGAACACAATCTTTAGCAGCAATACCTTGAGGCTTTCGGTGTGACAGTCTCTCACATTGCTTGGAGGGAATTTTCATCCATTATTTGCTTCTGTTCATTGAGGTTTGCAGATATTTGTATATGCACAGCTGTCTTAAAGTCCTACCACAGCATTTTAATGAAAATGAGGTCTGGACTTTGCAGCAGCACTTTGATTATTTTCTTTTTCAGCCATTTGCTGCTGTACTTGGGATTATTGTCCTGTTTTCTGACCTAATTTAGCTGTCAAAAAGATGGCTTCACGTGATCTATAGAGCTCATGATTGACTCAATGAGGTGTCCAGGTGCTGCGGCATCACCCTTCCACCACCGCGCTTGACCTTTAATATGAAGTGTTTGTGCTAATGTGCAAATATCTCTATTTTAGGCTAATTTGTACAAAGGACGTCTTATTGTTTGTTCAGATCCAGCTTTGTAAAACCTAAGCTGTGCTACCATACTCTTTTAAACAGAAGACGATTTTTCCTTGCAAACCCTCGAAAAAGTCATGCTTGTTCAGCCTTTTTCAGTCATACCTTCATGAACTTTAACATTTAACCTACTAACTGAGGTCTGTAGAGTGTGAGATGTAGCTCTAGGGGTTTTTTACTCTTCCTCTGAGCATTTCACTGTCTGACCTTGGTGTGAATTTGCTGGGGCGTCCACTCCTGGGAAGATAGCAGCGTAGTGTTAAAACATACCTGAATGGTCCAGACCAGCAAACTGTCAAAAACATCTGCTTTTTTTAGAGTTGCCCGCACTTACTGGTTATCAGTGAATCAAGTGCATTTAATTCGCCTGGCTAATACTTACACTTCTTACACTTTTATTTCACATGGAAGCAGTGCAGGTCACTCAGTTTAGCCAGCAAAGTGGGACTCGCAGATATTTGAGCCTGTGAGTGTCTGTGAGAGGGCAGAGTGTCTGAAAAGTGTCTGCTGACCTTTTCTTCACCTTCAGCTTATGCAACTTGCCCATGTATACAGACAGGAGGCCGTCACAGCACTTTAGTGCTCACAGTGGTAAACGTATGTGTTACACCATGCTGCTATCTTTGTACTTCACTGGTAAAATAATGGGCCTCAAATTGTATACACTTCTCTAAAGTAATGACTAAACAGGGGGGGGAACACACACAATATATAAGCCAAACTATATATTTTGATAATATATAACTTTACACAGCCTAATAACTCCATCAGTGTTTTAATCAGACTGGATTGGAGGTAAACAAACTGGTTTCTAAAAGGTGATCGATGCAGAAAAAACCTAAAACTTCTCCAGTGCTTGACTGTAAAACATTATGAAGTAAATAAAAATGTGCTTACAGAAACAATCAGAATGGAAAAATACTTTTATTTGTTTTAACTTTTTTTTTTTTTTTTTTTAAAAAGCTAAATCAGGTAATTGGCCTACATTTTTCATGAGGCATGAGTTCAAACTAACTTTTTCACTATTTTAAAATTAAAAAGTCAAGCATTTATTCAGATCAATAAGTCGTCAAGTCAAAGTTTATTAGCTAATATAAGACTCGGGCGCCCCCCGTGTGAGCTGCTGCCTTTGGTGGGTTATACTGAACTGAATTAGTGGACGCACTGCAGTCCAGAAAGACATTTTTCTTGAATTCAATCTGTTGGCCAGCTGAGCTCTGAGCTCACTGTAGCGCGTGTTTTCCACTAGAGGCAGGCGCTGTGTCCTGCGTGCCTGCACGGGACAAACAGGCTCCGGCTGGCTTGGCCTCATCAGGGGCGGATGTTTTCTCAGTACAACTTCCCAATTTCCCCACCCAACCCCCAAACCAGACGAGACCCAGGCCCGGACTCAAGAAGTGATCCCCCACCCACCTATCCCCTGAAAGTATATTATTGCGCTTGTCTCTTTCCCACCTCCCTCCTTATCCGCATTTGGCGCTGTGCTACTTTCATCAGCTGCACTGGAAAACCGCACAAACTGGAATCAAAAATCTAGGCAGAAAGTAGAATGACGCTCATTTCCGTCCATTGTAAGGGCTGAAAGTGACTCACATGATCCAAGTGGAGGTGTTAAAAACACTCAAAGTCGATTTTTGTTCCTTCTTATTGATAGTTCACACGTCTGTCCTAGGAGTGAAGTATTTCCCCTGCAACTGCGGCAGCTTTAAAGCCTGCAACCCCGCCCCTTCGCACTATCACGGGAATCTAGACTGAAAGCTGGATGTGAAAAAAAAAAAGTTTGGAGGTCTCGCAGAAACCACTCTTCTCCTACCAGCTTCCATTTATGCGTTTATTCTTTTACTTTGGGAGGTTTTCGGCTGAGACTTTGCGTCAAACCCGGGTGTCTTCCTGACTGTTTTCCCGGCTGAGATTTCTCCGACTTATTTTTTTCCTCTGCAGGAATACAGAGAGAGGGGGGAAACGGTCTGGCTGCTTAAAGGTATGTGGGAGGCATGTTGTCCACCGCTAAGACTGAGTTTGCTCTGAGATCCGTGCTTTAAAATGCGATCTTTCGACTTCTTTACAGAATGATTGGCAATCTGTTCACATCTGATTTACTTCCGAGACATTAGAGATTGGAAAAGAGCCACAACGACGCAAAAGTTCAAATGGGGTGGTGTTGGTGGTGATTGGGGAGGGGGGGTTTGGTGGGCAAAAAGTGTAAACAAATCCGATCATAACTCCAGCACTTTGACGGATCTAGTCTCAGCGGGCCCGGTGGGGGGGGGGTTCTCTCCTTGTTTGTTTACGTTATTTCACTTTTTCGACAGATTTGTTTCGACAGTAAACTTTTGGCGACATGGACGCGCACCGTGGCGCGCCTCCGGCCGGGCAGCAGATCGTGCACGTCCGCGGGGACTCGCAGACGGAGCTGGAGGCCCTCTTCACGGCGGTGATGAACCCCAACGCGGCCAAACAGCCTTCATCTCTCCCCATGAGGATGAGAAAGCTGCCGGACTCCTTCTTCAGACAGCCGGATCCCCGGGGCCACTCCAGACAAGTACTAAAAACAGCCGCTGTTCTCTCACCATGCAGGCTTACAGAGCCGACTCTGCATTACACTCTTACACTCATGGCAAATCACAGCTGTGCAGTGACCACAGTGATGCAGAGCAATCCAAAAAACCTGCAGTCCGACAGAGTGTGGGGACACGACATGTTCTGTATGAGCAGGCAGGAGGAGGGGTGAATACTTTAGAAACACATGGAGCTGATGCATTACATTCTGATCCTTTAGGTTTTTCCTTGTTTACACATGCAAAACAAATATTAGAAATATAAAAAAGTAAGTAAAATGGAGCGGTTTTGTGGGTAAATAACAGCTTAACATGTACGTTTTATAAGACCTGGGGAATCTTGTTGCTTTCCTCCCTGCTTCCACATGGGTGGTAAATGGTTGCAGCTTAGGGTTTAAAGGGAAGTTGTTTACTTTAAGAGAATTTATTGTGCAAAAACACCAAACACTTCCTGCTGCTTCCATCTTCCTGATGCTTTCATCTGTTTATCTAAGTGTCAAAACGAGACGTCTTAGAAATGTCAGCCAGCTATCGCAGACTGCCGCTTCATAATACAAGTGTAAAATATTGCTCTTTAAAAAAAGAAGGGTTCAAAACAGTGTCTGTCCTGACTGACTGTCTTACTGAGGTTATTGGATTGTTTTCCCATTTTTCTCATTGCCGAATGCCTGCCGAGTTCAGTATTTTGTGTTGAGACTCTAAGAAAATGATATGAGTTGACTGATGATTGTATGATTCCTACTCTTACACAGATCGTTTTAACCTGTTGTGTTAGCTGTCTTATATTTGTAGTCCTTCTGGCCACAGTAAACAGTTCAGCTGTGCTGCAAAATGATGCACGGCTCCCTGTGTCTGACCTGCTCGACGTTTTCAGGTTTATGCAAAAGTGGCTGCTTTTTTTTTTTTTTTTTTAGATTGTAAGTTACACTGCAAAATTATCAAAGGTAGGAATTTACCAACTTTGAATCTATAACTGTAAGTTGACGAGGATTTCACTTTATGCATAAAACCTTAAATGACTGTATCTGTTAAAGATTCGCCTTGTTTTTGTATATTTAAAGTGTTTCAGATATGTCCTTAACTCTACCATGTTAGTTTGCTGGAGGTGGCAGAAGTGAAGATGCTAAGATTTTCTTTGGGAGTGACCAGGATGGAGAAGATTAGAAATGAGTGGAGAAATAGAGACAAAGTTAGAGAGGCAAGGCTGAGATGTTGATGGAGATGCCAGGCAGGAGGAAAAGAGGAAGTTTGTAGATGCATTGAAGGAGGAGATCCAGAGGGCTGGTGTGACAGAGGAACAGGGTGAGATGGAGCAGCTGTAAGAAGATTGTTATATGTTATAAAGGTATTGGTGAGATTCACAGAAGCCACAGGGAGAAACATTTGGATTTTCTTGTGACTACAAAGCACCTGTCATCTTTATCATTTAAAATTGCATAACACTCTGATTTATTTCACAATCATCAGTCATACCTCCTTAAACAGTTTCTTATATTTGTAGATGTGACTCAAACATGAGAATTCTTGCAGTGTGTCAGACTTGATCAGCAGTAACATCGGGACAACTGTGTGGAAAGCAACACTAGTACTGTGCACAGCACTGCGTAGCACTTGAGTTTGAACATGACCGGTTTAAATCTTCTTCCTCTTAGTGCTCACTCTGGTTTCCTTCCAGATCTTGTTGTCCATCCGGTCGGTTTATGTTTCTGATTGCCGTTTGTGGTTTCGTGACAGAGTTGTTAACCCTGCTTGTTTCTCGTCAGGCCAGTTCAGATGGAGGTGTGTGCGGCTCCCAGGCTCCTCATCACGTCCGCGCCCATTCCTCCCCTGCTTCCCTTCCTGTCAACTCCCTCTCCACTCAAGCAGCAGATGTAGCAGCAACACCAATCATACCCGATGACATGCCACTCCCCCGAGGTTGGGAAATGGCCAAAACACCGACTGGCCAGCGTTACTTCCTCAAGTAAGGTTAACCTCCAGTTTATCTGTGTTGCATCTCTTCTGCTCTGCAGGTTATTAGAAAGGTTGTGTAGGAGGAGCCCCGTTCATCTTGTTCCAATCCTCTCTGTTGTGCACTGGCACTCATCCTGTGTTGCAACAAGTGGTTTTCACAATTTTCCAAATCTCAAGGTGGCATCTTATAAGAATTTGATCACACTGATTGTTCAAGTGATTAATTTACAGTCACATTTGCTGCACTTTTGCTTGACAGCTTCCTGTAAAAATATGATAAAAATCATCAGTAGTAGTTCAGGTTACGTGGATCATCAAACCGACCCATTTCAAAGCTAATTATATTTGCACCAAGAAACGTTTCTTTAGATTTTTCACTAGATTTTTTTCCTGCAACAGAAAGCAGTGCAAACAATGTGATTAAAAAGTGATGGGAAACAGTGAGGAGAGGCATGCAGGAGTGCTGCTGTAACCAAGGCCTGAAACAAATTAGCTGCATGCAGCCAGAAAATGTTCTGACTAGTTTTGCAACCAGTGCGGTTGTAACTTCACAGGAGCACATGGCCTGGCAGCTGACACTCCTGACAAAGGTCATTGTAGTTTACAGCAGCACAAATGTTGTCATTTGTCTGTGTGAATGTGATTGTGCGAGTGTGTGAGCGTCTGGTCGTACAGGTAAAGCAGGTCCGAGGCTCCTTATCCAGCAGGTTACAGTAGTTTAACAGTCACAGATACGTTTAGACTTGTTGTGTTTTTTCAGTCACCTGGATAAGACAACCACTTGGCATGACCCTCGCCTGGCACAGCTTCAGTCAGCTGCGGCTCAGCATCCCATCTCTGGCCCTCCGGTCCATGCCCACTCCCTCAGCAACCCAGCACCTACAACGCAACCACAAAACATCAACCCAGAGAAAGGTATCACTCTGCTAGCTCCTACAGACCCTCAGCTCGCCGTCCAGTTTCTTTGAAAAGCACAGACCTGCTTCTGATAATAACTCCACCTCCGGTGGATCAGGTCTTTGCTGGGTGGGATTTCTTTATCCTTTTGGTGGCTCTGGTGATTTTGGTGGGAGCAAAATCACAGAGACGGGACTCTTTGATTTCATCTGAGAGAAATCAGGAGTTTTCCTTACTTAGATGCAGGTTTTCCAGTTAACTGGACCGTCTTATCTTTAAATAAATTAAAATCTAAAGGTCAGTTCACCCAAATTGCAATTATTTATATATTTTCTTTGGGGTTTTTTTGACGGGTCAAATGACAGACTGACTGTAAATGTGCGTGGAGACAGCATGGGGGACTGCATGAAACAAAGTACACTGCTGCGTTTTGATGCAGCTGCACAATAAGAGATTTCTGTGTACATTCTTACATATATGTGTCAGAAAATGATAAAAATCAACCGGTCTTAAAATTAGTTAAATACAACGTCAGATAAACAACAACAAAACATGACATATTACATCGTGTCACTGCTTTAAAAAAATAAAATAAAAAATTCAAATGTAGAAGCAGTGTGTGGGGAACAAGCTAAGTGGACCCTGACTGTTTCCTTAGGAAATTCGAGGTGAAGTAATAGCAAATGCACTTGATTAATTGATCAACACCATGTTTGAGCACCTATGAGTGAGTATTTATTGAGCAAAGACGACCACAATGATCTTAGATAAGCTGATGTTTCTGGCCATCGATCTGCAAAGGATTATAAAGTTATACAAGGTTATATAAAGTCTTCATTGTACAGTGAGAATTATTCACACGTGGAAAATATTCAAGAGAGTTGCCAGTCTTCTCAGGAGTGGATGTCCCAACAATGGTCAGATTATGCAATGCTTAGAGAAACTGCAACAAAAGGAGCTGCGTAGCAGACTTGACAGGCTTCAGTTGGTTATTAAATGTTAAAGGTCATAGCATTACAGTTAGAAAAAGACTGAACAGGTAAGGCTTGTTTGGAAAGGTTGCCAGGAGAAAGCCTGTATGGCTCGGCTTTGCCAAGGTGGATCTGGACAAACCAAAAGACTTCTGGAGCAATGTCCTTTGGACAGGTGAGACCAAAGTAGAGATATTTGTCCGTGATGCACAATCACGTTTCACAAAAGCCAAACGCAGCATATCAACACAAACGCCTCACGTTAACTGTCAAGCACGGCAGTGGAGGAGTGATGATTTGGGCTCATTTTGCAGCCACAGAACCACAGAATGTGTTACTTCAGCATTGTAACAGTGAGTCAGACTTCCTCCAATCATGCTCACACACTGCTTCTGCATTTGCTTTTCATATATATATAAAAAATTGTAGGGGGATGTACTTTCTTTTTGCAATGTTTTTTTTCCCTTTAAACTTTCAAAACAAAAGTTTAACTGTAAATTTATTTTTGCTTATTTAATTTTCTGAATGTAACTTTGCTATAACTTTTCCTGCTGCGTTCAGTGAGAAAGACCTTAAAATCAAAAATTAAAGTCCTCCAGATGACTCCAAAAGAAAGACACGATTATTGAACCGACATCAGTATTTATTCAATAATCACCAGTGTAGATGATTAGTGATTGTTAAAGCAGATTAGAATAATATAGTTTGCCTTAAAATTTTGTTGCATTATGTCAGCTTGTTTCTCCTTTCGATCATGAAGTTAAAAATTGTATAAGAAACTGTTCATATACAGTAATCGGTCAGAATCCCTTTTGTTCCTGTTTAAAAACCTTCTGCTATGTGGTCTCTAGAATTTCCTAAATGGTGATGGTGCTTTTGTAAAGGGGACTTCTATATTTTTCTGTTGTAATTTGGGTGAACGAAAGCATTTTTTCAAGAAAAAGAAAATTGTGCAGTCCTTTTCTGTCTCTCCACCCCGGGACAGTACCATAACGAGGTGATAGTAGTCACGTCCCCAATGCCTTAAACGCACTGCATTCAGAGAGGATTCACACAGATTAGAATATTTTTCCTTCACAGGAAACACTGTAAGTATTTACCCTGTAACCTTCACTTCTATCCATAAAATCTTTACAAACTAGAGACAACACAGAAATTAAAGGACGTGCTCTCCATCTACCATTTGCCTTCTCACTGTGTACTTTCACTGCTGTTCAGGTCCACTGCCTGAAGGCTGGGAGCAGGCTGTGACTGCAGATGGAGAGATGTACTACATCGATCACATAAATAAGAACACCACATGGGTCGACCCGCGTCTAGGTAGCACACTATCAAATTTGTGTCTCCTAAATTGACAATTCTTGTTTGTCAATGAGAACTATTTTGTTCCAATGTCCACCATCACAAGTTGCTTTGTGGCAGCCATAAAAAAAATTTTTAAAAAGAAAGATCGCAAAGTTTTGAAAAGTTTTCCTCATAACTGTAAATGCTAAAATGTTGTGAAAAATATTCAGGTAATTCTCAAAAAGCATCTCTTCCTGTCGTTTTCTGTGTTACAGCTCAGAAGATGAACCCAAGCATCCTTGGCATGGCAATGCAGCAAAGTCAGGAAAAGGACAGGCTCCGATGCAAGCAAGGCATCCCTCAGCAAATCGCACCACAGGTCAGGGGTCAAACTGCGCCCAAACTCTTGCGCTTCATTTTAAGTTGCACAGTTGTGTCCATAAGCTGCTGCATAGAAGTTTTTTTTTTGGCTTACTTAGTTATCCTGTGCTGTATATCAGGTGTTCAGTTCAGTTTCAGTTTGAGTGTAACACAAAGTCATACAAGTAGGTGTGTGTGCGTCTTGCGTTTCAGGATGTAGGAGGAAGGAGCCAGATGCCCGGTGGGATGGACCACGACAGGAGCGCACAGACACTCGTCCCGTCTCTGGATGTCAGGATCAGAGCATCGAACCACGAACCTACACTTAATGGGTGAGTGGTGATCATTGAAGTCATGGGTGTTGACTCATAAGAAATTTAGAAGTGTTTACCCCCGCCAAAAAAAATTAAAAAATAATCAACTTGATCTTCACAGCATAACAAAAGCCTTTTAAATTTCAGGGAGATCAATCTGTCCAGTGAAACGTAAACCATCGTAATTCCATGTCCACTAAGTGGGAAGCCAACAAAAAGATCTGTGGTCACCACCTGCAAACAAATATTACATAAATTAATATTTCCAGAAGGCACTGGCAGTTCAGTCACCAGAAGAAGTTGATGTATCTGTAATCTCTTTAAAGTCTACTGTGAGCTGAGATGCTAAAACAAGGTAACTGTGGTTTGCATGTTTCTTTGTGCAGCGCTCACTCTCGCAATGAGAGCACTGACAGCGGTCTGAGCGTCAGCAGCCTACCCCGCACGACGGACCACATGCTGAGCTCTGTGGAGCACATGGACACTGGTAATGTACCTAAACACACAACATCCATGACACAAAAACACAGACTTGGGTTTCTGTGGTGGGGAAATAAGGCTTTTGATTAATCATCCATCCACACTCTAGCTAAACCAAATTAATGATTAACACAGTGTAAAGATCTTATCCTAGCATCCTTTGTTTTTAGTTGGGGTTATTTTGTGAGAGTAAATGTGTCTGTGAAACTTAAGCCACTGACAGTGAAACTGAAATTCAGTGCAGTTTGAAATCTTTTGAACCTTTTGTTGATTTAAAGCAACATTTTTCTGATACGTTCAGGTGACTCGGAGCCCCCCTCGATGGCCTTGCAGGACTCGATGCCCGTGCTCCCAATGTCCGAGGGCGAGGAACTGATGCCCTGTATCCCAGAGGGTCTGAGTTCAGACCTGCTGATGGACATGGAGACCGTTCTATCCGGCTCGCACATGGACAGAGACAGCCTGCTCACCTGGCTATAGACACGACCAGCCACTGGTCCAAATGTAATTTGGCATCAAATTTCCATAACGTGACTGAGAATTCTGGTGGATTTTTGGCTCCAAAGGTGGTACCGAACAACATTACAGAGAGAATATGCTACCGTTGTGTGATGGATAACCTAACACTACTCACATCCTGAGGAAGAAGGTGGTAAGCTGCTGGTATTTTACTCTTTTTGGCCCTGGTTTTAAAGAGAAGCACGACAGAACATCCATGTTTTCATTTTTCTAATAACACTCCATTCTTTTTAGTCTTTACTTGGTAGCTGGTTTGGAACAAACTTTTAAAGTGCCCCGTTATACTCATTTACAGGTTCAGAATTTTATTTTAAATGTTTACTAGAAAAATCTATAAATGATTTTTTTAATGCTGGTTTTCTCAAACTGTACATTTAAAAATGCCTTGTCATTTACACTCCTGTCTCTTTAAGATGGTCACTAAAAGGCTGCTCTGTTTGGTTGGTTGAAATGACAAAAGCAAGGAAACACTGAAGAGGTTATGAAGTTAACAGGTTTTTAACAGTCTAAGAGGCGTTGGGTGCAAGCAGAAAGCATTATTCACATTAGGATTAAATTCAATAGTTGATTATTTTCTCTCACAGAGAGCATTTTGCATGTAATTAAGGCTAAAATCACAGCACTCCTATAGTTTTTAACGTATGTCAATGATGTTTCTGTCTGGTCGAGGAACTCTAACGTTAGGTACATTTATAATTACCAACTCTGTTGGTGATACAAGGGTGGCCTGCATCTGGATTTAACTAGTTCCTCGTGCTTGCTTTTGGGCTCTGCAAAACTGCCAAGTGGGTAATATGTGTTACATAGTGAGTTAGATGAGTAACGGAGGAAAAGCCTGAACTGCTTAGAAAGCCCCTCAAACTGTTTAGCAATATCATGAAGTCCAGTACATGGTGTGGCATGCAAAAATTAATTGTAAAACACTTTAACCAAAAGGTGGCAGTGTTTTACAATAAAATGTTAGTGTAGTTGTCCACGCAACAAAATGGAAGTTTGTTTCTGCCACTTGAAAGAAAGATCTGCAAATTCTTTCTAAGTTGAAATTTATCTCAAAATTTAGATTTTAAAATTTTTTAAGTTCCAAGTTAAGGTAAAAGTTTGAGATAATTACAATTTTTAGGAAGTATGTTTAATTATCACCTACAAAAAAAACAAACAAACCCAAAACTGTGCCATTAACAAGCTTTCTTACACCCAGAAATGCATTATTTTATGTGTTTTTCAAAATATTTTGTGTTACTATCCAAACATGAACTTTAATATTTCTTTTTTAAAAATTATACTTTTTTTTAACCCAAATTATTAGGCTTAATATGATAGTAGCATGAATTCTGTACACATGTCACACTAACACTAACTTTTATCATGTTTGAACATCTCATGCTGATCTCAGCAGATTAGCTCACACAGAGTAGAGACTACATTGACACAGTGCGCCGCCTTGTGGTTCAAAGTGGTATTACAGAAGAGTACAGGCCAGCCCCATTTACTCTTCAGCTGATATCATGTTTGCAACACACAGACATCGCTACAATAAGATCCTTTCAACATTCACAGAAATAACAACAGCATATTAGGGGTACTTTAAAAAAACAGAGTGAATTCACAAAAAGAGCATTTCAAAAGAATAAAAGTGGTACAGAAGCGATACGATGTTTTGTTACACACACTTTTAGTGGGTTACTTCGTCAAAACAGCCTCTAAATTCAGATTTTTAAATGTACATGAGTGCTAAAAACAACAACAACAAAACATTCCTAGCAAGGGTCAGAACTTAGCAATCAAACTCAAGAACTAACACTAGGTGCGTTATACCTGACTAAAGACCCCCTGCTGAAAAGCTGCCACTGTTCTGGTTTAGGGACTTGATGCACTTTTTTGGTGTGACTCTATAGAATTTGTCATGAATGAAGATGCTAAAAGGAGTCGCATTTACTTCCAAACCTTAAAAGCAGTTGTTTGAAATCCTCACACGCAGAAGAATTAAAACTTGGTCTAAAGACCTGACAATTCAAAGTCTGCCATAAAATAAAAATAAAAAGAGCTACAGAGTGATGCCACCATACAAAGGAGTCTTAGTTTGAAGACTAAAACTAGAATATAATCTGCTTTCAGGAGTCCTCCTCACACAGAGAGGAACTGTTACAGAGAACATCTTCAGTGAATGATCTCATGATCACTGTAACGCAATGTCTCCCAATACAGGATTTTCCCCCGGCAAACGGTAATCCCAACTCATCTGGTGATTTGATGAAGTTTATTAATTAATTAGCCCATCTGTTCTAAAAAGAAACCCTCACACCGCTCTGATGTAAAATCTCTGCATATACAGTTACTAACATACAGGTTTTACTTGTCTTGTTGCCATGTTAGGTTGCATTTTATTCCCATGATTTTGTGCACACAGAACTGGATTGAAACTTCACAAGTATGTGTTAGAGATTTGTTATACTGGATTGCGTAGCGTGTGGCTGCTTTGTCCACTCCTTTTCTTTGTTGGGGTTTTTTTCTAACATAAATTAAATCATCTGCCAGCATTCCTCCAGCTTTGATAATTAAACTGGTTTATTCCCTTTTTTGGCTTGAGGCAATCCTAATGATTCTCCTCGTATAACACCAAAGCACCACCTCCACACAGAAAAAACGTGCAAGCCAAGTTTGAACTTCTCAACTGCAAATCAGCTACAATTTTTATCATTGCTGTTTATTTTTCAGATGCACTTTTCTACTATTTCAGGCATCCAGTCTTACCCCTTAGTTTCCTAAATTGCAAATGCATCAAAATTAATGGGGAGGATGTCAAAGGCTAATTGATTTTCTCATATTCAATGAAACGATAAGTCATGTGTCTGATTTACATTATATTATTTTTAGAATATCTTGTAGAAGATGCAGTCTTTCATTTGGGCTTGTTGTTTATTAACCAGTACAATTTACTGCAACAACTAACCTGTTTCACAGTCTACAGCTACTTGATGTAGATTAGATGGTTTTACAGGAAAGCAGCATCATACCAGCAGTTTTGGATGGATAGGAATGCATTAGATGCCTGGAATAGTGGGAAAAATACAATATTATCATAGAGAAATAATCTTTTTTTTTAGTGCTAATAAGATATTGATTTGCTGCCACACTGTAGAGTTAGAATTGTTTGTGGATCAAGCGAAATGTGTCGTGCTTCATAAAAGGACTTCAGCATAAATCAAAGCTCCTGTTCTGACTTCTCCAAAAAGAAAAATACTAAATGCGGATGCTGTGTTTGTAGTATATATTGTACTCTAACTGAAAAGGCTATCTGAAGTTGCAATGCAGGAGGCAAACATCAGCTGGGGAGCAGTTTAATTCTCCCTTATTAGTAAAGCTATGTAAGAAGTGTATAATCTGTTTGGTTTTTTTGTTGTTTTTTAACTGCTCGGTTGTTTCTGCAGTGTGTGTTTGTATATTTTATCTAAAATTGAAGCTTTTAATTGTTGGTGAAAGAATTTCCTCTAACCAGCATTGTTAAATATATCTATTAGTATACAGTATAGAGTAAAAAGGTATAATTAACCCTCCCCCACAGTCAACGTTTTGTGATGTTTCCTAAAATTTAAGTACCAAACTTACTGAGCGGCTTACTGCTCGTACACATAGTGCAACACACTACCTAGCCTAATATTTATCTGAGGATGCATGACACTTGCTATGTATGTTACATATAATGACTTTTGTTATCCTATTTACAGAAAGTTTGGATGCAATCAGACTTATTTTATACCTTTTTATGCATGCGATTTATATAAATGTTCTTTGTAATCATTTTAAAGGAGTTTCTGTTTAACAAACTTTTATGTACCCCTAAATAAAAACATTGTTTCTTGTGATGTGCTGAGTTTGTATTGTACTTTTCGTACCAAACAAAATACTCTCCCTTACAGTTCTGAGGTTTTTATGTATTAAAAAATAATAAATGTAATAAACTTACTGCTTCCATAGGAATTAAGAGGGTATGAAATTCACTAGATTAACTGATCATCAGCAGGTGTGGGCACCTCTATAAAAGCAGACGTTTTGGAGCATTCAGGTGTGTATTAACACAATGCCTAGAAGGAAAGACATCAGCAACGATCTTAAAGAAGCGGTTGTTGCTGCGCATCCATCTTAGACCGCCTTTATTTCTTGTTTTCAGTAGCAACCAATGCCTATGATTGTCCCAGAGCACATTTTGAACAACACCATGGGCATTTCACATTTCACACAGGTGGCTAGTTGTTACACTCTGGAAATGAAATGAAGGTGAGTGTTATTAACTCTCTGGGGTTGTATAAGCGGTTATAAATCATTTTGTAATGACATTATGAAAAAAGAGAAAAAACCCTCCTTTCTATTGGTGGAAAAATGTACCATGTCAACCAGTTTAACATGGTTGTTTAGGAAGAGGGGAGATTTTTGGGAGTGATGGCAGAGACGCATAGAGAGAGCAAGTTTCGAGATGTGACAGATTTGTGACGTTTAGCATGGAGTGTACAGTTAGTGTGTTGTGTTGTCTTGTGTAGTTAGTATATTCGTTGTTTCGTTTTGTGTGTCAGTAAGGCACTAATGAATGTCACAAAGGTAGATTGCAATGTAAACACTGTCCCCAGGTGGATGCTGGAGACAGTGTCTGCTGCTGCCTGCATGCCTGCTGCTGTCAGGCCTGCAGGTTTTAGGCCAGATGCATTTTTAGATAAATAATTGTATATACAGTGGGGCAAAAAAGTATTTAGTCAGCCACCGATTGTGCAAGTTCCCCCACTTAAAATGATGACAGAGGTCAGTAATTTGCACCA
>NW_005187698.1:519623-520657 GCF_000239375.1 Pundamilia nyererei | reverse complement strand
GTGGGGGAACTTGCACAATCGGTGGCTGACTAAATACTTTTTTGCCCCACTGTAACTTTGTTTACAAAATGTGTACATAAGTTTTCATAAGTTATTATTGCATTTCAAGTTATGAAAATAATTTGCTAACTATTACTAGGATTTGTTTTTTGTGTGATTTCAGATCAGTTGGGATAATACAGTATGTCAATGGAAAAATAACTAAATTCAGACATGTGAGATTGAGCTGAAAACAATGATACCAAGCAAGGCAAGGTAAAATAAATAAATAAATACATAAATAAAGAAAACAATTTGAAGATAAAAATACAAATGTAAAACCAAAAGTAGCCAAAAATCACCAATTATACCCTGGACCTCAGAAGGTTAACTCCAAAAAAAATAAATCATCGGGTATAAATTGTTGTTCATGACTTGTGCAGGTTTCTGACATTTTGTGTAAAATTACACATGTAACAATCTGATTTTATTTTTTTAACAAAGAAAGTATGAAACTTAAGTTAGAATTGTTTTTTGACTTGTATTTGTAAATGAACCGCCCCATGTTGTGGAGCTTTCTGGATTTTACATTTATTGGGCTACATATTTATTTATTATACAGGCTATACGATACATATCACATGTGAATTTGGATTTTATCTCACTGAAATGTTTAATTATGTGGGCTACAGAAAATAATTACATTATGGACTATATTTACCACCCAATTTGATTTCCATGCCATCCTCATGCCACCCTAAGAACATTTCTCCAGGTCTGCCCTTGTGAAACATTGGAGTTGACAAAGGGTTTTGTTTCTTTCTTTCTTTTTTTAACCATAAAAGACACAGTAATGGCAACTCATTCCACTTCATAACAACTGGCAACACAGATGCTATCAACCATCCAACCCACAGCCATGAGCATTGTGCATGCTCCTCTTGTGCTTACATGGGTGGGCACTCCAGCTTCTTCCTACAGCCTAAAGAGATGTGTGTGTGTGTGTGTGTGTGTGTGTGTGTGTGTGTGTGTGTGTGTGTGTGTGTGTGTGTGTG
>NW_005187698.1:467648-518266 GCF_000239375.1 Pundamilia nyererei | reverse complement strand
TAAATAAACCAAGTGCCCTCCTAACCTGACATGTTAATTGTTAGGACACATTAAATGGCTAAGACAGGAACTCTGTTGCGTAATTACAGACAGCTGGTCTGGAAAGTACCTGGCGGAAATACCGTACCTGCCACTGCAGTTTACAGCAAGTCTTATCCCTTTTCTCCAAGAATGAGAGCCCACGTTTGAATGCGGGCTCTCCTTGTCAATCTTCGCACTTTCAGTTTTGATTTATTAAGAAGTCAGTGTCAGGTGGGTTATAGGATCGCTCCAGCGATTTTCACATGAAGGTCAGTAGATCTGTCACAAGGTCTAGCTGCCATTTGTTGTGTAATGGTTTTGCTCCGAAACTGCTCTCGAAAGTGACAGGAATCGATCCTAATTTTATGTTTCAAATATATCACTTTGGAGACTTAAGCTTTAGCATCAAAACAGTTTGACATTCGTTTCTGTGACCTGCCGTGTAATTTTATATCAACTGAGCCTGCAAGATTTTCACTGCTGAAATGGCCATGAAACATAACTACAGCATGTCTTATGTATGTTTTTTTCTTGTCATTTACAGATTCTGCTGATATAAAGGAGGCACTCGTGTTACCCCTGGAGGATTAATTTTTTTTAATGTTTTGTTTTTATTGAATTATGAACCCTTAAACACCCCCAAAAAGGGATGTCCAAGATGGGGGGAGGGGTTTGAGAGCAGGAATTCCTTGGTCTGTGTGTGTGTGTGTGTGTGTGTGTACATCTGCTAGAGGCAAATTTTTAACATGTTTTGTTTGTTCGCATAACCATATGCTATATGTTTGAGTTGGAGCGGTTTGGTGGCATGTCAGATATGTGTTTCCTAAGCGTGCATAACGATCCTGGGTGATGTCATGTTTACGTGTGCATTTTACTCACCCTGTGTCATTACTGCAGAGGATGGATTTTGTTTGACGTTCATCTGCGTTAACTGTGGCTAAAAGAGAGATGCTGACATTTAGGCAGTTAAATGTTTAGGTTCAGGTGTGCCTCTTTGCTAGGCATAGGTAATATGCATGCAATTAAAGATTGCATCATGGTTGTGGTGAAACTAAGATTTTTTTTTTTTTTTTTTGCACAAGAGCTCTTAAGCTTTAATTATCTTGATCTCGCTAAGAGCTCCCTCCTCTTTTGCATCCTTATCCATTCGTCTGCTTACCTCTTCGGCATTACTGAGTGTGTTTGTGTGAGAGAGCAAGACCTTGGGTTTTCTCAAACCCCTCTCCCTCAGAGGGACATCTCTTTTTCCTTATCTACTACACTAAATTCCCAAAATGGAAACTCTTCTTCAGCTTAAAAACAATCAGTTTTTAATGGGTCTGTTTCGCAATGGGCCTCCACCTGAACTGCAATATGATAACTCCTCAGGTATATATGTACATTTTTTTTTCTTTTGAATTTATTTGTATCTTACCTTTGAAACTCAAACAATTTGTTTTTAATCTCTAGAGCTCTTCCGCATCTCAACCTTTGCTCGATTCCCAACATCTGCGGTCACCGAACGAAGTCTGGCGAGAGCAGGTTGGTTCTACACCGGCGTGGGTGACCGCGTGCAGTGTTTCAGATGTAACGTGACAGCTGAGGGCTGGCAGCCCGGCGACTGTCCAACAGAGAAACACAGACAGCTCTCTCCTTCCTGCTCCTTCATCCAGAGCCTCCCATCTACAGCCAACCTCCTCTCCTCTTCTCATTCCGCCTTCTCCCCTCTCCGCATTGTCCCAGCGATACCAGTAAGATCATCAATGCATGCTTCTTCAAATAAGAGTTATTACCACTCAAATTTTGGAGTCACTTAGAAATGGCTTTTTTCAAACCTGTGGTCTAGAGCAGGGGTAGGGAACTCGAGAGCTGGTGGCCAGCAGGTTTTACATGTGTCCTTGATCCAACACAGCTGATTTAAATGGCTAAATTAGCTCCTCAACATGTCTTGAAGTTCTCCAGAGGCCTGGTAATGAACTAATCATTTGATTCAGGTGTGGTAGATCTAAAACCTGCAGGACACCAGCCTCTCGAGGACTAACGTTTCATACCCCTGGTCTAGAGGATCATCCTTTGTGGATTTGATCAGTCTAAAAGTTTTCTATAAAAATAGAAATTATAGTAAAGAACTTGCCAGAATATTCTTGAGTCAAGAAATTAGTTATTCCATCAAGTAATTTCCAAAAACATTGAGAACTTTAACACAACTCTGTGTACTGCTACTTTCACAAACGAGCTCAGTCAGCCTTTTAGCAGTATCATTTAATGAGACTCCAATGTGGGTGGTACACCATCTTCCACATTTTCCTATTCTAATTAGAGGTAGTTTTTGGTTTTCAGTTGGTGGTAGTGGTACGCATTATTAGAACAAGAACCTCTGAGGAAGTGGGAATTTTGAGGCTCAGCTGGGCAAATTTATTGTTCTATTATCAGAACAGTTCTCAGCTGTGTTAGTATAATTGACAAAGGGTTTTTCTAATGATCAGTCACCTTTTTAACATGATGACTCACAGGCAACACAATGCCTTGTTCAAAGATGGATAGATTAGATTAAATTAATCATTTACAAGTGTTATAATCCCTTTGATGTTAGATTAAAGTAACCAGTCTTTTTTTTTTTTTAAATTAAAGTTTTTCTTATTGATATGTTACATTTCTCTCAATTTCTTTTAAACAGTTATTCTTAATAGTTCTTCACAGTAAGATTAATAGATTAGTGCCCAGAGGCACTGAGCTGTCTAAGTTTTTTTATTTTATTTTTTTTATCTAGCTTTCTGGTCCCGGCCCAGCTGCTGCTAACACAGCAGTAAGCCAAGGTGAAGAGCCTGTTGGCTACCTGAATATGGCCTTCTCTGCTCCTCCGCCCTCCAGCCCACTGAGCTCGCGAGGTGTTGAGGACATGTCCCACCAGAGACCAACATGCCACAACCCAACCATGCGCAGAGAGCAAGACCGCCTGGACACCTTCCATTCCTGGACGCTCTCAATCATCATGCCTGCTGAACTCGCCAAAGCTGGCTTCTATTACCTAGGGCAGGGCGATCGAGTGGCCTGCTTCAGTTGTGGAGGACAGGTGTGTGTGTTGTTGTTTGTACTGGGTTTGTTCTGCTTAAAGGCCTTTGTTGAAACAGTTATTTTACAATATAAAAATATGAGGCAGTATTATAAAGATGGGCAACATCATTCAGACACCAAACTGATGAAGTTTGGTTTTGTCTTTCTTCCCCTTTGCAGCTAAGTAACTGGGAGCCAGGGGACAGAGCATTATCTGAACACCAGAGACATTATCCAAACTGTCGCTTTGTCCGAGGTGACAGGGCTGACAACGTGTCGCTAGCTGGTGCAGCAGCAACTGCATCCTTAGCTGCGAATTCCCAGATGTCTTCAGGAGCCACAGTCCTCACCAATGTGTCCAACCCTGCCATGCAGCAGAGTGAGGAGAGGCTGCTCACTTTTGTTAACTGGCCATCACGTATCCCCGTCCGCCCAGAGCAGCTGGCTAAAGCTGGCTTCTACTACGTAGGTATGGATGCTGTCAAAGAGACACACCTGTTCAGTGACCTTGACTGATTTACCTTCATTAATTGACGTGTGGAACTTTTTATTGGGAGGTTATGCTACTCATTGGCTGCTGTCTGCAAATAAAGTGCTGTATTCCTCTAAAGTGGCCAAAAAGGCAGTTAATGCTAGTTTCAATATAAAAAAATTAATATGGTTGAAAAACCATATTAATTTGTATGTTTTTAGTGCCAAAGTCAGACCCTTGCACGTGTAAATCACAGATGGAAAAAGTTTCGTTTGACTTTGGTCATTATAAGAAATGCTTACTAGGTGATAATGTTCCTGGAAATTTACTCAGAATCTTTCCCTTACATGAAGTGGTTGTAATGCCAGTAACTTCGGAGGGTTTTCCTGCTGTTTTTGAGGGAGTTCCACAGAAGAGTTTTTCTTATAGAGTTTCGCTGATTTCACTGGAAAGTCCTCAAATAAAATATATCAAGGGGGACACCTGGTTATAAACTCAAGTGTCATAACGAAACGAAAGCATCTCAATGTGATGAGATCAGTGCTTTTGAGCTGAAAGCAAAATGAAAGAAGTGAAAAGAAGTTCTGTGTGTGTGTGTGTGTGTGTGTGTGTTTTGTTCTTCCCCCCTTTCTTAAATTTGCCCAAAGCTTCTTACTGAAACTGAAAGCTCTTTGTTTGCCCCTCCTGAAGGTCGTAATGATGACGTCAAGTGTTTCTGTTGCGATGGAGGCCTGCGATGCTGGGAGTCTGGAGATGATCCATGGGTGGAACATGCTAAGTGGTTTCCTCGGTAAATACTGCTGTTGTAAAGTCGATTTGTCGTCAGTTTTATCCAGAACACAGTGTGCTGTAGAAAAGCGCTGCTTAGGCAAATGGTGTGCGTACCTGCGGTGGTTCATGAATGTTTGTATTCTTGTACCTCTCTTTTAACTGCAGGTGTGAATATTTGCTCCAGGAGAAAGGACAAGACTTTGTTCACCAGATCCAAGCTCGATTTCCTCGGCTTTTTGAGCAAGTTAGTAAAGACAAACACATCTGAGATTTAGTTCAAACATGTGGTTTGGAATGAGTCATTAAAAAAATGCTGTTTTCTCCCTTTTTTCCACAATAGCTTTTAACAAATGGAGACAATAACTCCAGAGAGTTTGTGGATCCACCAGGTGAGTTTGGAAAATGAAATTCTTTACATTTTTGAAAGGTTTGTTAAAATCTCCCCAAAAAGAATATTTAAGAAAAGAATAAACTTTATTGTCCCACATAGGATCTTTAACCAGCAAAATAAGACAAGATAAAAATGAATTCTACCATAATATACTTGCAGCAAACATTCGAGTGCACAACAATGTGATTCCGGACCTTTTAAACTGAGCAGAGTCCTTATTTAAAAGTGAAATAGATGTTGGGAGGACTGAGAGAAGAGAAACGATTTAGGATTGTTAACAATTTTATGAGTCTGATGAATAAAAATGTTCTCATATTCTGATCGGAGAGACTGGTGCTCTTTGTTTTCTGTTAAAACTGAAATCCATAAATGTCTGCTTTCTCTTCACTCAGTGGTTCACCTCGGTCCTGGAGAGGAGCGGTCTGAGGATGCCGTCATGATGAACACCCCCGTGATAAAGTCTGCTTTAGAGATGGGCTTTGAGCGAAGTCTAGTCAAGCAAACCGTCCAGAGCAAAATCCTGACCAGTGGAGAGAACTACAGGACAGTCCAGGAGCTGGTCTCAGACCTGCTGAGTGCAGAAGATCAGAAAAGAGAAGAGGAGCGAGAGATGCTGGCAGAGGCGATGGCATCAGGTGGAGTTGACATTGATACTGTTCTCACTCCCTTAATTTTTGGAAATGTAAAATCAAATCTGTTTAGGTGTTCCGTTGCAGTGAAATGATAATCTTTCCTTTCCTTTCCTTTCAGATGGCTTCACCTTTGTGAAGAGACACCAGGCAGCTTTGATCCAACGACTAAAGAGTGTTGAGCCACTGTTTGAGCATTTAAGAGATCAGAATGTGTTGAGTATGTACATTTTTCAGCCCTCATATCTCAACAAACACAATTTTTGTCTGAATTCACATCCGTTCTTGGTTAAATAACAAATGAAAATCGGAAACATAATTTTGTCAGCAAAACCCGAATCATAGAGCCAGAGTTACATTTTTGTGATTTAAAAACATGGAGACGAAAGACCTGCACCTGGTGCGGATGCACAAACCTAGAGTGTTTGGTGTCAGGGGCAAATACTGTTAAATCAGATGGTGGATTTCTGGGTAGCCTCTTTTCTCAGTTTTAAATAAAGGTACAACATAACTCGAGGTGCAGCAGTGTAATATTTTGTTGCATCTTTTATTTCAGCTGTTTAAAGTGTTTCACGTGTGCCCTTCTTTACCTGCAGGTGCTGAGGAGTATAGCGGTCTTCTGGCTCAGACATCTGCCCAGCAGCAGACTGCCAGGTTGATAGAGCTCATCCTCACAAAGGGAAATGCGGCAGCTGAGGTCTTCCGCAACTGGATTCAGAAAAATGACGTCCACCTGCTCAGAGATCTCATGGGTATGTGTGTAAGCAGTTCAAATACAGACGGGTTTGCACTGGAAACCATGACGGTGATCAAACTGTAGCTCAGTGGTTAAGTGCGTGCTGTCTTTTCTGCTTGTAGCTCAGTCGAACGAAGCTGCATCGCCAAGCCAGGATCTTTCAGGTATGTAGCCTGAAGCAGAGCTCACTGTCCTGTTAAATTGTTTTGTGTTCAACTCACTTTACTGTTTAATTACCATCTCTTCATTTACCTAATTTTTTTTCTTTTTTAAAAATCTCCTTTGTATTACAGACCTCCCAATGGAGGAGCAGCTGCGGCGCCTACAGGAGGAGCGTACATGCAAGGTGTGTATGGATAAAGAGGTCAACATCGTCTTCATCCCCTGTGGACACCTGGTGGTGTGTAAAGAGTGTGCGCCATCACTGCGAAAGTGCCCGATCTGCAGAGGCCTTGTTAAAGGCACAGTTCGAACCTTTCTCTCATAAGCAGGAGATCTGCTGTCACAGTTTTATCATGTAAATCTAATTAATAGGCTACAGTTTATATTTATTGGAAAGGGTGGCAGGGTAATTGCACACCTTTTTTTTTTTTCCTTTTTTTTTTCCCAACTTGTATGACTCACAAGTTTGTAATCTACGTAACGAGATGAAGCTCGCAGACTAACCGTATCTGAAAGTGATGTAGAGTTGTAATGCTCATGCTTTTACTTATACTTTACCCTAAACTTAACAAGTCAGAAAATAGATGAAAACACAATGTTCAGTGCAATCTGTCTACAAATGACATGCTTGAATTTTAATAAAACAATCACTTTCAGAGTTACATCTGTTATTGTGGTCTTTTCATTCATGCAATAGATGTGTTTGCTACTGAGATAAAAAGGCACCTTTCTTTTAAATCATGGATTCTATCGAGGATGATAGCTGTTAAACAACGATCATGACTGTAGTGGCATTGCTTTCACTGCTGTTGATATATTAATTGTCCTAGTTTGTCAAACATTAACCTGCATGTGCCAAAGAAAGTGTCAGTGCAAGCTGAGTGCCATATGTTCACTCTTTAAATTAAGCCACAAAGAGAAACTGCATCAGATAATATAATAAATAATTAAGGGTGGAAGGGCTATGGTCATTGAATGATGGAAATTGCACATCTGCCAAAATATTGCACGGAAACAAAAAGAAACACACACAAAACAACATAATAAATAGCAAGTAGCAGCAACAGAATGATTGTAAAAACAACAAAAAACAACTTAATTTGCATTTATGGTTCTGAGAGCCCATGGGTAAAAGTTGTACTTGAGTCTGTTGGTTTTGCACCTAATGAATCGGAACCTTTTTCCAGAGGGCAGGATGTTGAAGAGGTGGTGGTTAGGATGGAGGTGGTCTTTTATAATTGCCCAGGCTCTGGAGAGACATCTAGAGCCAACAATGGAGTCCAGGGTGGAGAGTGGACAGCCGATCATCTTCTCTGCAGTTCTGATGACCCTCTTTATTCTTTTTATCGGCTGTTGTACAAGCAGTGTACCACACGGGGATAGTGTGCACCAGCACACTTTCGATTGTGGCTCAATAGAAAGAATGTATTAGGTCAGTCTGCAGCCTTTCAAATCTCAGAACCCTCAGGAAATGGGAAGCGCTGCTGGGCTTTCTTCACCAGGGCTGATGTGTTTGTGGTCCTCGAATATGTGGGTACCCTCTCCATGCAGTCACCCTTTATGGATAGGGGAGGGAGATCGGCTTTTGGGATGCAGTCGCTGGTGCAGATGGTGTATAGGAGAGGACTCGGCACACATCTCTGTGGTGAGCCATTGCTGAGTGAAAGGGTGGATGATCTTTGGTCGCCAATCTTGACTGATTGTGATACTTCTGTGTGTACTGCCATAACGTGCAACAATGCCTTGTCTCACTCTTTTGCTGTGGAGTGAACCAGGAATGGGTGAGCACTGCTAATATTATGTATAACTGACAAATATTTAAACTGAAAATAGAGCAAGCAGATGTTTAAATCACAAATTTCCCCTCTTCTTACTGTGTTCTTTTGTGCTCCAAAAATATCATTAACATGTATAAACTTTTATAAAATGCGTAAATACAGTCAGTAATCTCAAACTCGCTATCAGGAGAGCTTAATAAACTAATAAATTTAGCAGGTTCTCATCGTCATCAAAGCACTGAGATTTGTACTAAAAAACTAAAATTAGAAACTGCTATCAAATGTAAGTGTTGGCATAAAAAAGGGATCACAGCCAATCGCTCACAGGTTGATAATTAAATTTATGTGCTTAGGAAATAATCAGTGCTTATCTATGCTGAAGAAAAGTGCACACATTTCACTTTCAGGATGGAGCAGTATTTCCACAGCTTAACTGAATCATAATTACAATAACTCAAGTGTTTGTCAAAGGTGTAAATTACACTCCAAAAAACACACAAGATGACTGAAGAGCTTGTTTATACAAATATTTATTTTTATTCCACAAGTCTCTTCGACTGCTGTTTAGATGATGCCAATCTGCAAATAAAATAAAAAAGGATATTAATTACACAATGTTCATCAACAGAGTCGTCACATCTGTATCTGCACTGTTTTGCATCAGTGGTTCCTTTGAATGCATCACAGACATTCAGAGCAAATATAAAGTTTACATCACATGCACATGACTGATTTGGCTTCAGAAAGTCAACAGCGGAATAAAGGCTCACCTTGTTTGCAACATCCAACGCATCGTAATCAGGTGCGAGACGGACGTACGCCTTCTTCTCACCATCAGGCCTGCACATAAAGGCATGTTTATTCACTACTGCTCACTACAAACATGTTTAGAATGTTTTGGGTTTTTTTTAGATTGGTGCATCAGAAGTTTAAAAAACTGGAATCATGCTTTTTCATACTTTGATCGCTATTACCATCATGTGCACCAAATTGGCTGTTATTGGCTGTCAGATGTGGCAAATTCAAATTCATTACTGGGACATAGATGGACAGATATCAGGCAAATCATTTACCAGAAGGCTAAAACAAATCTCTCTCACACACACACACACACACACACTCATGTCAATGCTATACAAATTAATGGGTAAAAAAAAGGGTCCCATGACCCCCTCCACAATAACATCGGTTGGAAATCTTCCTGTAATATCCTGATGTGTTGGTTTGTCTTGTTTTCAGCACATCCACTTAAATGTCATATTTATCCAGATACTTGCACAGCGTATGATGAGTATATATGAAGTCAATGCTTCCTTCATGGGAAAGTGTAAAGGACTGAAAAGGTCTGTATGAAGTTGGCTTTCGGCTCAGCCTGTGTGAGGATTTCTACCTGATGAGTGTGTTGACTTTGGCGACGTCAATGTCGTACAGCTTCTTGACAGCGTGCTTGATCTGATGTTTGTTGGCCTTGACATCCACAATGAACACAAGTGTGTTGTTATCTTCAATTTTCTTCATAGCAGACTCTGTTGTCAAGGGGAACTTGATGATGGCATAGTGATCCAACCTATAAAATAAAATGCACAAGTTCTTTGGTCAGAGGTCCTCACTTAATTTCAAAGTCTCTACAATATAATTAAAGGTTAACTGCTTATTAACTATTGCTCACTACAAACATGTTATAAAAAATTTAAGATTGGTGCATCAGAAGTTTAAAAAAACTGGAATCATGCTTTTTCATGCTTTGATCGCTATTACCATCATGTGCACCAAGGTCCATGTTTGTGACCTGCGTGAACTGTTTGTAACTCACTTGTTCCTGCGAGGAGCACTCTTGCGGGGATATTTGGGCTGTCTGCGGAGACGGAGGGTTTTAGGGCGACGGAAGGTGGGAGAAGTCCTGACTTTCTTCTTCCTGTGGCTGTGTACGCCTTTCAGCACAGCCTTCTTGGCCTTCAGAGCCTTTGACTTGGCCTCAGTCTTGGCAGGGACAGCTATGATTGGGAGAAAAGAAAGTTACCACTATTAGACAGTGGTTCATTATTCTAGGCTTTGTCGATATGGCAAAGAACACTTTGGAAAATATCACAGCACTGTCAAGTCAACCTGTGGCCCACATACTTTACACAATGTACACAGCAGGTCATCTACTGAATACTGTAATGATTTGTAGCTGATCCAGTGAAAGCCACATTTACACTGACACAAATACTAAAATAAGCATTATATACAAATGAAGCTGAATGGATCTGCCTCACAGCTATTTCAAAGTTAGACAGTACTTACATTGAATCATGATCTTAAGATACATGTGCTTAAAAGACATGGGAGTTTACTTCTTACTGCTCAGTATGCACACAACCATATCTGCCGTCCACACAGTATTAACACCCAGAAGGCAGATTACTAGCACACCAACACGCTCTCAGGGTTTTTTACGTTACAGGAAGTATCACTGACTACAACAGCTAAAACTTCAACAGTCAAATTTTCAATAACATCAAAGAAATTTAGAGATGCTCTCACGCGCTGCTAATGCAACGTTTTAAAGCCTGCTCAGGCCATTGCTAACACGAGCTAAAACACCTAATCCGCAGACATATCTGAGTTAATGAAGCCATAATGAGATGAACTAGCTAAGCCGTGTCCATAAGAGACAACTTAACAAGAAAACATTAAATAAATGTAACTGTAAACACATGCGATTTCATCAACAGCGGTTTGATTTAGCTTAGCTTAGCCAGCATCACGTTACAGTCTACATGCCGGACCCACACTCTTGAGATATCCACATATTTACAGCTCTGACAGCAATAACTTGAGCTCAAACAAAACAATTTCACTATATTCCTTTATACCGTACACATACGGTATAAATAGAGGCACCAATTCAACTAAAATATACGATTTATTCATTCAAAACTGGTAGATTCACGAACCTTCCTTCTTCACCTTCGGTGCCATGTTGAGAAAGGAAGACTGAACGGGGTTTCCTGCGGTATATTGCATGGGCGAGATCTCATAGCAAATGTATCGCGATAGTTCGGAAATTTGCTTTTTTGCTATCACATTGATGAAAAGTTGCTACGAAAATACTTTGTTTGCATGACTCTCAAATTTATTACAATAATCTTTTCTTTCTTTATATAAATTCATGAAAAAATAATTATGTAATTAGATAAACATATCTCCCCTCTCTTTAAGCACCAGACTGTTGTTACAGTGCTGTATGTGTAATTATTGAAGGAAAATAGGTTTCAGTTAGGTTTCAACAGTTTGGACTGGCAAGAAATATATTTCAAATTTTATATATAAAGACATTTATATTTATAAAGAAATTTCGCCTGATTTAATAACAGTTATTATATCTGTGTGTATGGATACCCATTTTTTTTTAAGTTACCCTTAAAGTATTAATTGAACACTAAAAAAAAAAGTCTGGTGAAGGGTTGAACAGAAATGGTACATTTTAGGGCACCGTCTGTTATAGCTGGCCCTCAAGAGTACAATAACTTACAGTTTATAGTTTATTTCTAATCAAAAATACCCAGTTGCTATTTAATGTACTTTCACAGTCATCATCTTTATTAACAAATATACAAAATTCTGTTCAGTCAGGTGAGCAAATGTAATAAAATGCCAAAAAAAGTTTATACACATATAAAAGTTTATTTTATACTCTCATATTACAAAGCAGAAATGTAAAGGTTGGCAATAAATCAGACTGCAAATGAATCTTCTCATCAGTCCATCTGCATCGCACTCCTCTAGTCTGCCTTCAGCTTAGTTTTCTTCCCCTTTTTCCTGTTGAAGAAGAAAGAATGAATATTCAATTCAATTTCTGGCTCCATACAGGCCTCTGTGATATATTTGACAATAATGTTTCCTACTTTCAACTTTTCACAGATTTTCACTTTAATGGTATGCTAAGGAAATTGGTTTATGTTGTGTACAGAGTCATTTATCATATATGTATGGGTTTTGTTTTTGTTTTTTTACATAACAGAGTTTGATATGATTGCAGTTTGTAGTTTATTGGACTGGATAAATGTGCATGAAAGTCCTTCCCCACCTTTGTAACTTGGTTTCTGAAGTCTCTGTTGTTGTTTTCTGAGACACTTTGTGTTCTTCTTTTCCTTCTTTCTGTGTTTTATTTCCTTTCTTCAGCCCCTGTCCTTTTGTCTTCTTTTCCTCTTTCTCCTGGTGTGATGTTGTTTGAGCTCCGTTTTCTCCTTTCTTCTCTCCTCTCGCTGCTCGCTTGTTTCCTTTTTTCTGATCTTTGCCTTTGGTCTTCATTAAGAAGCGAGGAGTTGTGCAAATGGTGCTTCTCTTGGGAGGTTTCTTCTCAAGTCTCCGCTTTACTTTGCTAAACAAAAAGATAACGACCAGACCGATCTTACCAAAACTCAACAGGGAGCAATTAAGCATTAAATCAAAGGAAACATTTCTGTAAATGTGCAGGCAATCATGGAGCTTTCTTACCTGTGTATTTTCTTGAAACCAACCATGTAGTCTGGTACAGGACAGCCCGCTTGTTTTATAACATTAGCAATGCTGTTAAAGAGAAGCATAGGGAAAAAAAAGGAAAAACTACAGGCTCAGTATTTAAATTCAAGGTGCTTTAAAAATAAATGAATGGCAAGAAGTGACCTAAACTTGCAATCATTGTGCTGCAGTGAAATTATTTTATTAAAAAAAGCAACACCAACGATAGAGACCAAGAACCAAATAGGATGGTCCATGGAAAATCCAGAAAATCCTTTTAAATTGTGTGTTAACAGCTGGATATGGGTTTGAATGAAGAAAAAAAAAAAACTAACTCAGTTTGCTCTTTTCCTACCTGCGCAACAGAGGTTTGTCATTCTCTGTGAAGAAGGTGACGGCCTTCCCCTGATGTCCAGCTCTCCCAGTACGACCTGACAGACACAGAGTGTGATACGCGTCAAAGACAAAGTGGAAACATCAGGCTGATTATTTGTGGATCACTGTCCAAACCAACCAATGCGATGGATGTACTCCACAGCGCTGGTAGGGAAGTCGTAGTTGAGTACGAGGTTTACGCCTTTGAAGTCGATTCCTCTGGCGAGCAGAGCGGTGCAGATCAACACCCAAATCTTCCCGGAGCGGAAACTGTTCACCACGTTGTCTCTCTGCCACATAGGAGCAAACGATGAGGACGAGAGCACTCAATAAATAAACTGAAATGGAAATAAATGACAGGAGTGGTAGGTGTGTTGATGTACCTGCTGCTGTGTGCGGTCTGCGTGGATTACATCCACGTTGATGCCTTCATACACCAGCTCATGGAAAAGCTCCCGTGCCCTTTCTATAGTCTGAACAAACACCAGCATGGGCGGCAGGAAGCCCTGAAACACAGAAAAGAGGACTCTTTTATTTTATCTTAGCTTGTAAGATAAAATAATCAGAAATTAGAAATGATTTAAATGGGTGTTTATGCAATAACCACTAATAAATCTGTTCTATTTGAAATCAAGTAAGCTCCTTACTTTTTTGATGATATCCCTCATTGCCACAAGCTTGCCATTCTCTGTCCCGACAAACAGCAGCTGCTGATCTACTGTATCCACAGCTGTATTTCTAAAAAAGATGAAACACCCATGTTTCTATTGTGACAAAAAAAGAAGGCATGAATTTGCTGCAGTAAGCAGTTCTTCAGCTAGAGCCGTACCTGTGCCCGATGTTTACAGAAACCAGGTTGTCGAGGTTCAGGCGGCACCACTGTTCTACATCTGCCGTGCAAGTGGCGCTGAAGAAAGCCCTGCGCACCTTTGGACCGGAGCAGGCCAGAAAAATGGTGGCCAGCTGCTCTCTGAAGCCCGTCTTGCCGTCTTCAAACAGCTTATCGGACTCATCGACAATCAGCCACTCCACACTGAAAAGCAACACCCAGAACATCATCGATCTGTCTTCTTTTTTATTTATTTTTTTAAGTAATAAAGAGACAAATAGAGTGGGTACGACACACAAAAACCATCAGATTTGAGCAGATCAAATGTCACCTGCTGAGATCGACAGCTGGAGGATCCTGCTTGAGAAGGAAGATGAGTCTGTTTGGAGTACTGACGAGTATATCTGCACACAGAAACGTCAGGAGTTAAAAGCCAGTGAGATTTACTTATTTTTCTTCCCCTATGAACCAACGATCTCTTACCGTATTTTTTGTTTGACTGTGGTCCGTATTTCTTAGCCGCTAGTGACGCTTTGTCTATGATGTGAACTCTAAACCCGACTCCGTCTGACAGACGGAGCAGCTCTCTGTAGGTCTGAACACAATTCAACAACAATGACCAAATACTGCTGAAAACACAGGAAGTCAGTCACTTATCATCCTTTATCTATCACCAGCTGCTGTTGTTCACATCAGGAAAGGCCTCCTTACTTTTTAAAAAGATCACTTTCTAATTTATGGTGCATACCTGGCTGGCCAGCTCTCTGGTTGGGGAGATGATCACACCTCTGAAGCCCTGATTGGCTGGCTGCTGCAGCTGAGCGAGCAGTGGGAGGCAGAAAGCCAAAGTCTTCCCAGATCCCGTGGGAGCGCAGGCCAGCAGCTCCCGACCCTGACAGACAAACCAAACCAAGAGTGAAACCCTCAGAAAAATCATCGTCTGTGCACTAATCCCAAATCAAAGAAATGAGGACGAGCGTGCGTGCTTACATGCATCATGAGGGGCATCGCCTGCATCTGTATTGGCGTTGGGGAACTCAGCCCAGCGTCTCTGAGGTTCTGAAGGACACGCGGGTTGAGGCGATACTCGGACAGCAGCTCCTCGAATGTGCACACAGGGTCGGGTATGTCACAGCCGTGCACATTTATGCGGTTTTGGGCGCGAATACGATTGACCTAAAATGAAAGAGAAATACCTTTTTCGATGGCGGATAGGGGGACAGCAGCAGTTCTGCACAGCATTTCACCACTAAGAAGCAGTTTTAAAATGTTGCAGAATCTCTTTATTTTACTTCTTTGTGCTATAAAATGTAGCCCAGTGAGGACCTTTTCCTGATGAAGATGCTTCAGCCTCTTCAACGAAGATTTCTCCTTCCCGTCACTCGGCAGGTTTTGGATCTTTCTGTCCAAAGAAGAGGTCCAGGTGATGCCAGTTCCCTGCGTCTCTTTCAGCAGTTCACCGCCAGCTTCAGCCAGACAGAAGACATCAAACAGGAGTGAACAGCTAGATCATGTTCATTCTAAATGTCACTCGAAATTTTTGTAATAACAAGGTTTCCATAGTGAACACTTTAAAACTGCATCCTTTACTACTACAACTTCTTTACCTTTCACCTCCGCTTGGTTGCTTTTGGTCTTTTTCTTCTTCTTTTTGGTCCTCACTTCTCTCTCCTCCTCTTTGCGCTTTCTTTTGCCTCCTATGTCGGAATCTCCGTCTTCACTTCCCTCATATTCTTCCCTGCCCTCCTCTTCCTCCTGTGCCTGGGTCCAGCTCTGGGCTCCATTGGCAGTGGCAAAATAATCAATCGCAGAGAGAGGATCGGGAGAAGCTTCTTCTGAGTGACTCCTCACGGGCTACAAAATAAAACGATACACAAGCGTGTGTGTACATGTATGTGTGAGTGTTACGGTTGTACAATTCTTCAAATACATGTATTAAGCACAACAACTTGCCTAAAACGTTATACTCCTACACAAGCAGGACAGCAAAACTCGAGGTTAGCTAAAATGCATTAAACCATAGCGATTCGTTAACAGCAGCATGAACTGTTTTCATCCAGTACGTCATCAGCTACACTATAAAGCTTACTTTAAACCGAGCGGCGTCCTGACCAAACCTCTTCAGGTCAAATTTAGCCCCAACTCCGAGTTTCCGAAACAACTCGAACGCGTCCATTTCTACAACAGCGTGGTGTGCCCCGATCAGGCATCACTAATCAACATCCGGATCATCCACCTCTCGCGCCCCCTATTGGGGGCTGTGAGTGTTACAGCGAGTGAGGCAACTTTACACTAATTATTCTCGTGTGTGTGTGTGTGTGTGTATAAACCATATTATCCCAATTCTGGCCGATTTAGAAGAAAATTGTGTAAGAGTTGCTTCTTCAAGGATTTTCTTTATTTGTTACAATTCATAATCATACAATCACAGGTCAACCACGTGACCTGTGAAAGTGACACTAACAGATGAACATGATTCAACAATCTGAAAGTACTAACTTTACTGTTTTACTTCCATGGTGTTGTGAACAGCTGTTCAAAGCAACTGCCACTCATTCTGAGGACTATAATAAAGATGCTCTCCTGATATCTTGAAGTGGACTAAAAACTAACACTTCTGCACAGGACTGTATTTGATGAAACTTTAGAGTAGAGCGTATCTCATACATTCTGATTTTTGCAGTAGCAACCTTTAAGGTTAGATAGTGACCCAAAGTAGCAATTCTTTTTTTTCTTTTTTTTATGTAACATCAAATCACAATTTTTTTATACACTTTAAATTTTAAGGTATCAAATGGTAAGCTCTCAAAGGATGCCCCGATGAGTAAGCACTTGGCAACAGTAGGAAAAGCTCCCTTTTAACAGTAAGAAACCTCCAGCAGAATCAGGCTCAGGAAAGGGCAGCCATCTGCTGCAACAGGCTGGGGGTGAGGGGCAGGGAGACAAAACAAAAAGTACACTATGGAAGAGAGCCAGATTAATAATTAAATATACAGTGTGAAGAAGAAATGCTTAGTGCATCATGGTAAATCCCCCAGCAGCCTGATCCAGCCCGAATCTTAAAAGCAGAGAGGATGCCTGTCTCCTGAATCCAAACTGGGAGCTGGTTCCACAGAAGAGGGGCCTGAAAGCTGAAGACTGCCTCCCATTCTACTTTTAAATATCCTAAGAACCACAAGTAAGCCTGCATTCTCAGAACTAAGCGCTCTATTGGAGCATTATAGGTCTGTAAAATGGGCCCGATTATTTAAGACCTAGTATGTGAGGAGAAGAACTCTAAATTTGAATCTGGATTTAACAGGGAGCCAGTGAAGAGAAGCCAATATGGGAGAAATGTGCTCTCCCTCCCTCCCTCTCCGGAGCATTTTGGATCAACTGAAGGCTTCAGTTCAGTACATTTCTTGGCAACATGTTTCAAAAGAACGTTTTTATAGTTTAACAAATCCAGACTGCAGGGAAGTACATGCTTACACTTAAAAATCTTTAATCATATTAGTAAAATTAAAAAGACACAATCATCCTCTAACTAAGAATGACCAAAGTGGTATAAATGCATCAGATCAATACATAGGATTCAATTTATTCTTTTTCTTCCTGAAAATATTTGTATTTTTTCAGATTTCAAATATCTTTGAACAGATGTTCAACATTATCAGTCATAAATCACTGCCCAGCAGTTCATACATGATCCGCTTTGCTTTCAGTCACCTCTCTGTTAGTTTGGGTGTTTTCCCAAGTCTCTTCACAAATCTTTATTAAATCCTCCAGGAAATGACTCACCATCTCCTTACCCCTCTCCTCCTCCCCTTCCACCTTTAACCCCTTTATCCTGATCAAAATCTGCTCCACACTTCCAATTCTCTCCCGAGGGTGCAAACTTTCCCCCCTTATATCCTTCTCTGCCTCCTCTCCTCCTCCTTCCTCTGCTCGGAGGTACTTCATCAAATGCTCTCTGATGCCCGTCCCCTCCTCGCTGGCCAGCGACGCGCCGAGCCCGAGCATGTCCTGTGACTGGCTTACGCTGAGCAGGTGTAAGAGAGCCTGAGAGAGTGTGTGTCGCAGGCTGGCGCTGTAGCGGTACTCCAAGAAGTCGTTGGTGTCTTCGCTGTTCTCAAGGGCTGTCGCGAGGGAGCACCACACATGGGTGAACCGCTCTGTGTCTCCATAGCAGCCGCGGAGGGCGGGAACTGCAAGGGCAGCGGCAGATTTGATCCGCACTTTAAAGTTCTTACAGGAAGTAACAACATGGCAGAGCGCAGAGAACGCTTCGTGAGACCAGGCAGCTGAGTCTGATGAAGAGATGGACATGAGCAGCTTTTCAAAAAAACTGAAATCCAAATGAATCACTGCTGGAAACATTTTGCACAGCAGCCTCCTTCAAATGTAATGCATAACACTGACAATGTATGATGCTTTTACAGCCCTGTGGTTAAACACTTACCTAGCGGCAAGGCGGGGTTTCTGAAAGCATTTCCCAAAGCATAACAGGCATTCCATCTGACCTTCATCGTAGCCTCTGATTGGACCGTTTTAACCAGAGCACGCACTGCATCTTCCAGTGGCTGCTGGAATGCGGGCCTGGTCATCTGACTCTGCCGCAGGAAATGAAGCAGATTCCCGAGAGCGCGCACTGCATTAGACTTCACCTGGTAGGGATCGAGCGAGGACGTAAGTACACTCTACAAGATCTAACAGATGAATTCGGGGGCGTTTTAAAATAACCTGCATGTTTGTGTGAGTGTGAAAGCGTAGCTGCTCGCACCCTGTCTTTGTCTGCTGCTGCTGCTCGCGTGGCTGCCTGCAGCATCTTGAGTAGCAACATGTCTGATAACTCTTCCTGGAAGTCCACACCTACACTCTCCCTGGTTAAAGAGAAACAAGATCAACTGTTTATAGGCATTCGGTATATTTTATTCTACCCTTTTAATATGATTTCAGTCTGTTCTGAGATTATATGTGTGGTACATCCATGCTGTCTTACATATTAACAATAAGAGTGTCTGTGAGGTTCCCAAGGGACCAGGCAGCCTTGGCACGCACATTTGTAGATCGATCATCGAGCGCAGCTAGGATAGTGTTTGCAGTATCAGCCACAAACATGACATCCTGAAAAGAAGAACATAATTGTTCTATTTTTTCCAGAGGTTTACATATCTTGGATTCAAAATATCTGATTTAAATTGTAAATTGTGGTCATAGCTGGTGATCAGCACACCTACCTCTCTCAAGCAGGGGAACAGTACGTAGATCCCCAAAGCCCTGACGGCTGCCGTCTTCACCAGGTAGTTTTCAATGTAGGTGAGTCCCAGCAGCACAGTGATGCACATCAGCTGGGTCTTGTCCTTAAAAACAACAGTACACATACAGCGCCGTGAAGCTCGGCAGCACTAGTGCAGAAAAACAAGTCCAATAAAAGGGGATAACTCACAGGCAGCTGTGCAAAGGCCTGCGGCAGAATGGAGGAGAGCGTGTCACAGGCGCTCGCCTGCAGCGTGGGATGTTGCTCATTCTGCAGCGCTCGGTTTAACGGGCCGCTCAACACTTCTGACCAAAACTGCACCACCTGTATTGTACACACATTGATTAAATTACCACACATTAATGTGGATTAGAGAGATTTTTTTTTAAACTATAACCTGTTCTTAATGCCTCCTTTTACTGTTGCTAAAGCCTGCACAGAAATTATCTGTACCTCAGTGGCAGCAGCTTAACTCTCAGTCTGTGCTCGACCTGTAGCTCATATGAAATCATGCTCCTACCCCTGTAAGTATAAGTATTTCAGGAAACTGTGGTTATCTTTATAATTACAAAGAGATTTTCCATCTAAGATCTCTGGGCTCTTTGAACTCAGGTTTTACACTTCTGAAAAATTATTTTACAATCTCTTAGAAATGCACATCAGTGTGTGAGGACAGAAAACATGACATTAGTGTCAAAGTCTGAGAAAAGTTTGCTTAAATGCTCTAAAACGTTACATAAATATATATTTTAAACCTGTCTGTTACATATGGATATTAAGAATAGCACTTACACTTAGATTTTAACCCTAAATTTGCTGAATCCATCTTTGAAACAGGCGAATGAGGATTTGTCCAAAAAGAACGAAGTGCATTTGTTTAAACCTCTGTAATCGTATGCTGTGTGTAATGCACTGTGTAGAAATGATCTGCATTTACCTGGCTTATGGGGACCCTTGAGCTCTCAGGCACGTTGTTTTCTGCTCTGTACTGTTGAATTATTCCCGAACCAAACTCCTCTAGCAACTAAATAAAAGACAGATGTTATTTCTAAATATCTGATACTTGTTTTATTGTGTACTGTTGCAGGATCAGTATTCAATTTATACTGCTATATTATATAGAGGGCATTACTTTTGCTCCGTGCAGCTGTATGGAGGTGTCCGTCTCCCCAAGACAGCGTATGCTCACTTGCCCAATCTCACACAGGTAGTGTTGAGTTAGAGGGAAGTAGCCACGCACCAGGTGAGACAAGACCTGAAACACAAGAGATTAAAAACATCTTCAGACTTTATAAATGCCTGTTTGGAGCTTCCTGTCTGGCTCATTATTGCTCACCTGCAGAGCTTCAAGTCGAACAGGAGGTGGCTCTAAAGCAGCACCCCCTCCCACTCCTTCGCTGTCTGATTGGTCCTCTCTGGGTTGAGTCACTAGTGTCACACAGAGCTGCAGCAGCCACAGTCGCCGGCTGTCCTCTTCCCCTGGTGTGTGAGGAATGTGTGGGGAGTGTGTGCTAGAGCTCCGCTGGGAATGTTTGACTGGTGTACGAGAGGGTGAGGACACCCCGTCTCTTTGTCTCCAGCTGAGGCCCGAGTCCTGTGGCGTGAACACACCCATGCTGCTGCTGTGATCTGGCTGCTGGAGGAGCAGCTGCACCTCAGGGAGAGGAGCCTGCGTGGTCACCAGAGCGCCATAAAGTGTCAGGACTGACACACGCACATTCACATCTAAAGAAGGACAGATAGTTGTGTGGACGGTAACAGTGTCTTACATCCTATTGGCAGTTATTTCAGCGTGCCGACAACATACAGACCTCTGTGGCGCACATACGGACGAATCTGCTTCCAGAGCTGAGTGAGCAGGCCAGGTCTGAGGCGGTGATAGGGAGCGTTGGCTACCAAGTAGGCCAGACACTAACAGACGGAGCAGACGGATATTTACAGTGTGGATAACAAAGATGCATGTCAGAATTCAGCACTCTCTCAGCTCATTTCACGTGAAACTCATATTGTAATTTACATCCTGATAAACACCACAAAAAAGACAAACAGTGACTAATCCTCTTATTTACATGCACACACAGACTGCAAACATGTGACCTTACACAGTAAAGGTATGTGAAGTTATTCAAAGTATTAGCAGGCAATATGCAACCATCTAGATAAACTGCTAATTGTCACAACAAATTCTGTTTATTTTTCGCTTCAATACTGAAAAACAACAACAACACTAATACTGCCCAGACTTATTCTTAATTCTATTTTTATGTCCGAATTTGAAAAGCGCAACTTTTAAAGACTATTCCAGAGTCTTTTCAGAACTTTTTAACACTATAAAAATCACTTAGCATACTTGTTTACTTTTGCATTATAGCGCATTTCATTACTGGAACCTGAACATATCGCATGTAATGAAATAAATGTAATTAAACCCTAATGGATTCATTAAGTTATCAGTTTTCGTCATACTTTATGAGACTGAGGGTGTAATTCCGCTGAAATTAAATGGAGTTTAAATTTAATTATGTTTACCTAATGAGTTTTTACAGGAAAGAAAAAAAAATCATTATGCTATAGTCTGTAACATCCGGGTTTATATTAAAGTTCAACAAAGAAATATTGACAGTAGCTGAAACCCAAAAGAGAAAGAGATGAAAGATAAAAAGTGTTCGTGGAGAGCAAATAATCGTACCTTTATGACCTGTGTGAGAGTCTGAGGGGAGGTCTCGGCCAGCAGGGCCAGACTGAGGGTGCGGTGCAGCTCTCTGATAGCAGTCGCCAGCGTGAAGGAGAAAGGGGTGTAAGATGTTCGAGGAGACGCCGTATCTTCAGCCACAGCCAGGAACTGCCGGGAGCTATCCAGCATGGCTGACAACACCTGAAGTGCACACAACCTCACCTGGAAGGGGGGTCAAGAGAGAGATGTTACAATCGTATCGGCCCAGAACTGCACAGTGTGTGTGTGTGTGTGTGTGTGTGTGTTGTACCTTTGGAGAGAGGTCCTTCAGAATAATTGTGACGAGAGTAAGAGGCGGTGATCCCCCGATGGGAGAGTCGGGGATGAAGGAAGACCAGTAACCGTACAGAGTTCTCTTCTCTACTGCTTTCACCACAACTAACAAACAGTGCAGCGCCCCCTGACGCACACGACCGTGGTTCACTCTGAAAGAGTGTAAACAGTAAAAAAATATAAATATAAAAATAAAAAACATCTATTGATACTTTTAAAAGATACACATGCATGGGAGAAAAATATTTAATTAAGGGTCTTTCTGTACCTTAATTTGCTCTGTGCGTTGCCCTCTAGGTCGGAAAATTCAGAATCAGAACTGTTTAGTTTCCAGGACGGGTAGAGAAATGAGGCAGGCTGTTTTTCCTCCGCCCTGCCTTTCAGAAGTGCAGGCACAGTCTCTGCATCTCCTTCCTCTCGTTCATCCCCTCTGCTCTCCTCAGTTTTCATCTTCTTTCCCTTACCTTTAGATTTCCTCTTTTTACTCTTTGGAGAGAGAAATACATTCAATTAAAAATCAGAGTTTCCTCAGTGTTTTTAAATATGGCCATTGCTGGTATCAACACTCTTCTTACCCCTGAAGCTTTTCCTGGCACAGCGACATCCTTTGGTGGCTCTAATGATTTTGGTGATTCTGCAGTTTTTGCTGCGGAGAGACTCTCGTACTGCGGTAAAGGTGCTGGATAAAGTACAGCCGGCCACTCCACAATCACACCTGGAGCCCCCTGGAACATGAGTCGCTGCAGAATACATGAGCAGGACTCCATATTAATACTCAACTCAACAAAAATTAATCAATTAATAATAACTGTGCACATGTGGTGAGATTTTACACCTTAAGTGCAGCCAGTACAGACCCGAGCTCCTCCCCTCCACCAAATTTCCACTTCCCACCTGAGAGACAACACTGAAGTCCCTTTAGAGCTGCTTGGATCACCTGCGCAGATTACACAATTTTATATAAGCAGGATTGAATTAATCTGTTTCTCGTTTAAATGTTTGTTGTTGAGTATTCAGTACCATGCAGTAGAAGAGCTCATCAGTGTCGGGAGGTTTGGTTGACTGCAGCGTTTTCAGGAAGGCTTGGAAGCACACACTTCTGTACTGATCATCCAAAGGCGGCTGACCAGGTATCCTGCAGGGACAGATGCAGACGATTAGAGCGACAAATACAAGCTTAAAGATGGAGAAACTGGCACTGCGTCTCATTCGAGTTCCAGATTCGAAGCAGCTCTTCAGAAATCAGATTATAGACACTACATCCAGGCTTTCATATAGCCTGCAGTTTACACAGATAAAAATGGCTACTGGCTCAAGCATGTTGTAGCAGTACCTGAGACAGATGTTGGCCATGCAGGTAAGAGCAACGCGGCGCAACTCCATGTTTGACTGAGATGGAGAACTATACTGCAGGAGGAATCCTTCTTCACCCAGTAAGTCGCTGAGGTGCTACAAATATATATACAAAAAAAATCTTGACGTAAATAGTGAACAGTTAGGGCACACTTTTCGGAAAGTGCACTAAATATCTACCTGGTGACACTGAGGTCCATTCCCATAGACTACAGTGGAGAGTGCCAGGAGGACGTCTGTGTGGGTCCACGTACTGCATACTTTCAGTGCACCTGCAGTATAATTCACCAGTACATCCAGCGTGTGCTCATACATTATTACCTTAAAAATAAAAGACAAATGTGGCTGTAAGTGCAGTATATCCCAACAACTACACAAGCTTTTATGTCATCCCATTCTGTTAGTATGGAGTTGGTTGTCGTGATTTAAGAGTTTCCACTAAGAGAATCCTCTACAGGCTTGTAAATTTCGTCCTCTCATCCAGAAGAGCAGTTATGAAGCCAGACACTGATGCTGGAATCTCTGTTCTAGTTCACCCCAAAGGTGTTTGACGGTTGGATCAGTTTGGCATATTCTTCCGCATCAAACTAATCCTAGCACGTCTTTAAGGAGCTTGCTTTGTGCACTGGGGCAGACCCAAGTTGGCAGTTTCCCTAAAGCATTAAGATATGCCTTTACTGGAACCATCAACCCAGACCAAACAAACTTTATAGATGGCCCACTGCTGTCCGATATTTGGTGATGCAAAGCTGCTTGGCCATAGAAACCATGCCACGAAGCTCTCTATATACGGTTTTAATGCCTATTGAGGTCTGGATGTCTGTGGTTATTGATTTATTGCTTCCACTTCGCAATAATACCACTTAGTTGGCATCGGTCATCCTGTTATAGTACCACACTCAACTTCACCGACTTTGTTCATCTGTGGCAACGAGACTGAACGAAACACTTCAGTTCAGTGACAACTCAGTACTTTTGTCCATATAGTGTAAATGCGACAAAAGCAGTCCTAACAATACATAAGTGTACATGTGGCACAAGCATGACCCGTTACCTTCAGCTGGTTGAGCAGATGATGGACAACCTGGCAGAGTTTGATGACTAGATGCTCTTGAGTCAGGGGCACAAGACAGCTGGCATGTTTCAGCAGAGAACACACGTCCTGAAATGGAAATAAGGAGGCTCACCAATACAGAAAAAAACAAAATGCTGATGTCACAGTTGTTGGTTTAGTTTAGAGCTAGTCTCTTATTGATTATATGGTTATCCTCGGGGCTCTGAAGTGCGTGGGTTTATGGCTATTTCAGTGTTTATTCATCCCAGCTCTGCTTCTAAATACAGAGGCGGCAGACTTTTATAGAGTTTGTGTCGCTGAAAACAGACTACAGGTCCAAAGCGAGTGTCCGTACCTCTGGACGGATGTTGACAGCGGGCTCGAAGGTCCTGTTGTAGTTTTCGGACAAGAGTTGGTCAAAGAGCAGGTTGAGCTCCTCTTTGAGTTGGACCGAGTCTGCTCGCAGGGCTCTCAGTTTTATGGCGCAGTTGGAAAACAGTTTCTCGGCCTCCGACTGTGAGCCGGGCCCCCAACCGGACGGCTCCATGGGAGTGAACGGAGCGGCCTCAGCGGACAGAGGCACCGGGGGGAAAGCAGACACACCACCGCGGACAAGAGCCGGGTGTGACAACCCGCTCTGAGCCGCCATTACTTCTACTATCTCCTCGGTGGTTATTGGGCTTTCTTTAAAGCATCATATCCAAGAGTTCAGCTCATTACCGCCCCCCTGCGGTGAAAACCAGAAAAACAAAACTATCCATTTTACAGCGTTTACCGCTGTTGTGCCAAAAAGTGATTGTCTGCCAAAAACTGTTTCCCAATGTTTGTGTGTTTTTTATGTGTAATATCTTTACGTATGTATGGAGGCTTGTTTCTTCCACTGAAAAAATACAATAAAATAATTAATTTTTTATTTTTTCTGCTATCCAAAAGCAGAAAATTTCACATTAGGCAACTCAAAATTTTGAATTAGTTAAAGTAAACTTTTGCCTGCATGCGTAGTCAACTTTATTTCACTGGCAGACATTAGCTTCCACGTAGTTTGATTTGCCATTTATTTTTTCTAAACCTGTGCTTAACTTTACTGTAATTTTTTTTCCACAGGAAAGCAAACGGTGAGAAAAGGCTGCAGTACGCCACATTACACAAGAACTTAAGTGTTGAATAAAGGTGTTCATACCAAATACTAGCTTTTAAGATCATTTGAAATTGTACAAATTCAGTTTTTGCCTTACACACCGCATTGTAAATGCACAAAAAAAAATTCTGCATTTCCAAACAAGAGGTACTCTATATCTGCCTATTTGCAGTTATGTCAGAGCACCTAAAGTTTAGATGCATCACAATGCTTCAGAATACACGGGAGATAAAGTGCTCGACAGCCCAACAGGGTGCCAAGCCATTAATAGCTCATGGAAGTGAAATGAATTTAAAGCACACAGAAAGCATTTTGAACCAATTTACTGTCGTCAAAGTTTTTTCTGGTCAATATGATGAAAATATCACAATGACTACTCACTGAATTACATTCCCAAAGATCTACAACAACACTACAAGTGTCAACAGGAATGTTTAGGCATGTACAAAACCCTTAAAATCTCAGTATTCTGCATCCTTTATTTCATGTAAGCAACAGTCTCAGCATGGTTTGTCAGTGAAAATCAAAAGGATAACAAAAAAGGCTGTTGCTCATTTTAATTCAATGAAAATAAATTATACAGTCATGTGAACTAACATACAAAGTCTGTGCCACCACAACACAGCAAATTACTGGGAAGTCATGAGCCACAATGAGTCTGTTAGAAGTGCAGAGGCTGACTGAGTGCTGTCACCATAAGTCATTTTATATTGGCATTTTCTATGAATGACACATCACCAGTCCAGGCATTACACAAGCTCAAAGCACCAGCCACTGTTGGTAGTGTTGCAGGAGACAAAAATAATAACAGGCTGAAGACAGCAAGAAATTAGGAGGTAGTCATGTAGCAAATGGGAGAAGAAATGCTGAAATAGTTTAGGAGCCCACATCTCAGCCAGACTTGAACAGCAGAATAGCCACTTGACCCAGGTAGAAGTAGATGAAATGCTTCGTCTCATGTGTCACATAGCTGCCAAAGTTCCTCCCAACAATGCAGTGCCATGTGGGGTTGTACTTCTTGTCAAACTCCTGCAGGGGAAGACACAAGTTAGCATCTTCTTGGCAAAAATGCATGCAACAAGTTTGCGCTACTCATTTTACTTTGAAGCAACAGCAACATACCTTTTTGACATAGGCGGCGATATCCTTCTCAATGTTATACTTTTCCATGGCCTGCATGGCACAGTCCACTGCATCCTGCTGCATTTCATCAGACATGTCTGCGTTCTTGATCACAGCCTTCTTGTCACCCATGTTGGCTTTCTGACTGCAGGAGACAAAGCAATCTTTACCGTGTCCGCTCAGCTCTTACCTTCTCATGACATCACTGCTATCACACAATGTGCCTAAGGAAGCGGTCACTGGCTGCAGGGGTGCCTTTTATTTACTTTCATTTTGAATAGATGATTTACATGATTTGCAAGTGAGAGTTAAATGAAACCAGGACACTATCCAAAACAGCTGATGGAGATAGGCGTCCCTTTTATTGAGGTCCCTCGTGTAATTTAAGACATTAACATAAAGGGCCCTTTATGTTAGGATCACAAGAAATAGAAGCCATGCGTCGCTGGCATCATTATTTGGTAAATGTTGCTCGAATAGCCCAGTTTAACCATTGCAACACGCAGTATCGCTAATTTAACCCAACAACGGTGTAAGTGCTCCGATTACCAGGTTTGCAAATAATGTGCAGCAAGTAAGGTAAGAGCCTGAGAGCGTGGATGAGCACGCGGGGTACAGAAACCTCACCCCTCGCGCTGACCTGCTCACTGTGACAATTCGCAGCAAAGGTTAGAACCAAACGTGCATTTTACTCTTACCGTCTTTCAAGAAAGTCTTAACGTGCAACGGAGTGCGATGAAGGGACCGCGCAGGTTTTTCCTTTATTTATGCAAGGAAGTGTGCCCCCGTGCGTTCCGCCCTCCACTTCACATCCACCACGTGATTGGCTCGAGCGAAGCCTCCACCCTGCCAATGGCGTGGTTTTACTTGCGGACAGCACCCCGCATTTTATTTCCACCCAGAATGCAACGTTTCGCCCGTTCCCTCCCCCAACTTGCCCCATTGATCCAGGTGATTGATGTGCAACCCCCCTCGGGTCCAAAATATGCACATTCATAACTAATAAAATAGTTATGAACAAGATTTTAGTTTTTTCAAATCATATAACAAACACAGGTTCAAATTGTCCTGGTTTGCTTTTTCTCTTTTTTCTCCCTTTTCCACAGTCCTCAGTACCTCACAGTAACATTAAATTATACCCAAGCATAAACATCACAGTCCTTTTGTGTGTTAATGATTTCTTTGAACTGTTCTTTTTCCACAGTGTAGTGATTTTACAGCATACATCTTTAATGATTTTAAAGAAACAAGTTGGAATTATTTTGGATTCTCTATAATCCACAGAGAGTCAATTTTGTGCACACACTCGCCCCATCATTTAAGTTGTGCTGAAAGTTCTACAGTGTTTTTTAACTTGATAAGACCTATTAACTTCTCATTGATTGTCACAATTGACTATAAATGGTAGTTTCTTTGCCAACACAAAAAGTATTTATTTGACAGCAGTTGGTGGATTGACCAATGGGGAAGTCCAATGGGAAAGTCCAAGGAACTCTTCGGTGAAGATCTAAGGAAGAGGATTGTAGATCTACACAAGTTGAGAAGGTCTCTTGGAGTGATTTCTAAACAACTGCAGGCTCCATGATCATGAGTTCAAACACAAGTACATAAGTACAAGTCATTCAGATGTGTCACCACTTTTCCAGTGTCTGGAAGAAGACCCAAACTGTCACTGAAATTGGTTAGTACGTTCAAGGGAACCTCCAAAGCTCAAGCAGGCCATTAACTGGAACTGCTGGAACACCATGGTGACCCTGCAGGGTCACTGTCCACTGTCACCATTAACTGAGATGTCAAGCTTGACTGAAATTTCCAGCCATGAACAAACCAAATGCCTGGAGGTCCTTCATACCCCGTGAACATACCCCACGGTATGACACGGTGTGGCCAACCATAGTGATGGTAGCATCATGTTCTGGGGCTGTTTAGCTGCCACTGTTACTGGTACACTGCACAAAGTGGATGGAATCATAAAGAAAGAGGGCTACCTCCAGATTCTTTAACTTCACCTCAAATTAAGAGCTATATGTTTGGAACTTGGACCCAACTGGATGCTTCAACAAAAAAATGATCGCAAATACACATGAAAACAGGCTAACATTAATTTTCTGGAATAGCCTTCCAAAGTCATGACCTCAACCTCAGTGAAAATTTGTGGGATATGCTTAAAAGCTGAGTCCATGCCAGAAACCAACCAACAGAAGAGCAGTCAAATATCAGGCCAGAAATATGCCAGAAACTTGTAGACGTACTGTGTAATCTGATAAATCTGCAGAAATTGTACAAAAAAGAAAAACAGGAAAACAGGAAACTGTAAACTGATTTTTTATTGAAGCTTTTCAATGTACTGGAGATTATATTTATCCTAATGAATATGCATCTTCTGCAGAAAAGCGCTGACCTAAGAGAAATGTGACATACATAAAGTCACATTCTCCTGTAACCTCCCAGTCTCCCCACCCTCCGTAAGTGTGTTCATGTTTAGCTTTACCACTCTCCGTATGTGCGTGGATCCATCCTGCACCTCCCAGCCCTCCTCCTGGATTACACCAAGCTTTGATCATGTTAATTTAAAAAAGAAAAATAATTCTCATCAGGAAGCCTTCCCGTGTGGAAAGAAATTTTCTTTCTGCTGTTTGAAGGCCAATTTAAAGTTTGAATATTTCTACAAAATGTTTCCACTTTGATGGGGTTATGTGGACAGGGTCAGGGGTCGGGATCCTCTCCTGGTAAACTGCTCCCATGCTCCTGCTCCATGTATCCATCCTGAAGCCTAATCCTAATCCGGCTCCGGAATGGGGAGACAATGAGCCCAGTCCAGACCTTCAGAATACCAGCAGAACCAAAGAGAAGGAGGCAAGTTAGAATCACACCTTCAGGAAAATGCTTAAAGAAATGTCAACAAATACAGCTACCAGGGACAGAACCATCACAGGACTTTATAATGTTTTAGAAAAATCTGCAGGGACTACTGAGAAGAATCACTGGACTTTAGGGGCTTGTCTAACCTTGCCGGTATGAACTTTAGAATGTGAGCATGCAACAAACAAAACCTTTACTACAACCACAAACATCTCATTACAGTAATCAGCTATGTTCAAGCATATATTTATGGCTAAAATGGACTAAAGCCTTATCTTATGCAGATTTCAGATATAGAGACCACAGCCATCATACCATTGGTGCCATATCTGACTCCTCCTCCTCCTGCTTATCCTAATATGAACAGTCTCCTCTGTTCCCATCCTATCCTGCTCCTCTGAACTCTGAGCAGAGAAACACGGGAAAGGGTCAAAATACAATTTTATAAGCAATGCTGGTAACAAATATATTATATTAATATATATACATCCATAACAACCCCAGTATAAAAACCAAAACACAAAGCATACAATCCACACACAGGTTGGAACTGGAAGAGGAGGAGTACACACATAGGAAGGGACAAGTTTGCAGGAAAAAAGTTTAGATCATTGTGCGTGAAAAGGGGGAGAAAAGGATATAAGTAAAGGGGACATACATAAACCAGGAAAATTCAGCTGGTCTAAAGCAAAATAAATCCCGCAACAGAAATCTGGGGGAAAAGAAACACACAAGAGATGCAGGAAACAGTTAACACAGCAAATGGTCCATGGAGATCTGTTCTGTGAAGTCTGTCGTCTCCACTCTGAGACGAGCTGGTGGGATGAGCTGGTGGTTTATGTCATAGGAGGGGCGTCTAGGTGCGAGAGCGAGAGCGGGAGCGTCGGGGAATGTAGGGCGTCTCACCCTGAACATACAAACAGAAGAGCGGGAATGGCAAAAGAGCTGCTTGATTACATTAATTGTGGTTAAAAACATTTGGAAAAGATTGCTGCCCTCTTACAAAGAATCTCCACGAAAGAAATTAAACATGGTCTTAACATTGTACACCATCTGATTAGTGTCATTAATGTAGAATTTCACCATTTTCCTCACTCTCCCTGCTCAAAATTTTGTATCAGGACTTACCTTGGAAATTTTAAATCCTAAAATTTACTCCCAGAGCTATTCATTGCAGCGACCCTAACCTACCTCATGGGAGCAAAACTTGGTGTTATCCAATTTACGGATGGCGTAGGTCATGTCTTCCTTGCGTACAAACTCCACCACGCCAGTGCCATCACGGTACACGTCAGCATAACATACATCACCTGCCTCCCGCATGTGATCCTTCAGGTCCTGCCAACTCCTGCTGGGGGGGAAGGCCTGACGTGAAGAATAGGGATGTTATAGGAAATGTAGCACATTAAGCTGGGGAGGTAATAAGATGCGAGGTGACAAGATGCACGCGCCTACCTGAGACTATAACCCTGTACTCGGAGCGCCGTGACAGGGGACCATACCGTCCCCTTGGGGCTCCTAAAGCTCTGCCACCACCTCCCCTTCGAGGGAATTCAACACGCAGACGGTAGCCATCATAGTCGTAACCATCACGTCCATAAACAGCATCCTCTGCATCCCTGAAGAGTGATACTGACACTCACGCACTCCTCGGAACATGACAGAGGGTATCGACTTTTGACTTTTGGACTACTGAAGACTCAACATATCACTTTAATGTGTTAATGTAAAACTGAGCCAATCTAACAACAAGCATACAACTTTTTCTTAAGATTCAGAGAGGCAATTTGATGGTCTGTTTTCATTATCTCATTTGTAGTGCAGACGGATTAGAGTAGTCTTGTTGTCCAGTTTACCCTCAATGATAAAAAATGGTAAGGACAAAACAGTATGCAACCACAGACAGTATAAAATGTGTTGCCACCTACTGGCTTCTGAAGTCTGGGTTAAAAAGCTTGGAGGTGAGGATTTTTGCGCAGTCAAGCTGGTGCTTTGAAATAGGATGTGAGGAAAGAAGCTTCTCTTTGTGAAACCACATGCTTAAGTGGTTAGCCAATGAGCATTACCTTTGTGAAACTTAGTATGAGAAAGATTTAAAACCGTGACTCAATTTTTTAAATTCGGTATTACCCCAAATGAGTGACTGAACCCATAAACTCAGCAAAAAATTGCTTAGAAAGGTTAAGTAAGAAAGCCAGTTTCCCGTAGATTTACATAGGAACCCAAGTAATTTGAAACTGCAGTTATTGCCCCCTAGTGGCAATCAAATAGAATGCAGATTTAATTGCTTTCACTTTTCAGACTTGCAAAGCACATCTGTGTTTTATATTAAACCCATAAATAACCGAAGGCATTAAAAATATTGCTTCACCCAAAATAAAATTGCAACATTGGTCTTAATTTACTTTTACAACATTATCTAAAATTGGCATAATTTTCTGAGGACACTTCTTACATGGAGAGACCAATACAGCTGTGTAAATAAATCACAGTGCACATTAATTAGACATGGGAAGTGTTTTTAGAGAAACGTCATTTCTTTATTAAAACACTCAGACCCCATCAGTCCCAGTGTCACTCTCCATGGTGCTGAAACAGCAAACTATGTTCTGTCTGTTCAATCATTTTTTAATTGAAACACACACTTTTACAGAAAAGCTGGAAATAGAGCTGACCGTCTACTTCCAGTGGTATGAAGGATTTCATTAAATACAAATGGGAAATATCAGGGGGACTTACAGGGACGTTTTCAATGAGGTTTCAAGATATCTTGCTCGTCTTACTTCGCAATTGCTTTATTTTACTTTTAATATAGTGTTTACTTAATTAAAAAAATTATTTAACTGTTTTAGCTAAATTCTAGTTACAGATGTTTATTTTTCTACTGATAAGTTCAAAGAACAACTCTCCTGTAAATCATTTTGAAGATAAATAGTTTAATTTGGTCAAACTTTGTGAAGCAAGTGCCAGGGATACTGTTCAAATTAATCTGTTTATTATAATCTATATAATAGGGTCTTTGTGCAGACCTTTGAAAACATCTCTGGATAATACAGGTGGGAGTAGACCTGTGTACCTGAGATGACCATATTACAAATATCTGGTCACTATGGCATAATACAGAGCCAATAAAATGAAAACATCTGAAACCCAGCAGTCTGTATCCGGAACCTGTGAAACTAGTTGGTTAAAATCTATGGAAACTCATTTCTGCCACTTTCTAACTCATATTTTGGAGAAATAATACCAGAAACTGAAAAAGAATAAGGACATTTTGAGGTATTAAGTTGGAGTTTTGACTTATGAATGGCATATGTCAAAACTCTTTGTTTCTTCCTCCTTAGTGGTAGAAATAAGATTTCATAAAAAACTGAGCTTATAATGTAAAACCAATATTATCTTATTAACACCAGGGGCAAATCTACAGGGGGGCAGGGTTCAAATGTCCCCCTGGTGTAGAGCATTGCCCCTCAGCTTTTATATCCTTAAAATACTTGTAAAAACTAATTGCTCATTTATTTATTTATTGGGAGGGGGTTTTGTTGTCTCATTTATACCTAAAACTGTCTGTTTTCTTGGAAGAGATAATGATACAATATATAGTTTTAAAGTGTTTTTTGTGGATATTTTGTTGACTCCATACACATACATTGCCCCAAAAGTAATAAATACAAATAAAAAACAAAACATTTTTAAGCACAATTACCTACAATTGTCACCCAAATTAACAATGACAACCATTTCAATATACATGCTTATTCTGAAGTACAATTCTAAAGTGTGGGCATTAACATGAATCTCTTTGGCTTTAAAATCACCTTTAAAGTCTGTCCTGATATTTCGGTGTAAACATGAGTTAAAATGTGGCACTGCAGCCCACCTCGGGTGGGCTGCAGTGCAGTTCTGTCAGGAAAGCCATTTGGCATAAAATCTGTCCAAGACCAGATTACCAACAACTGCCTCCAGAGCTGTTGCACAATAATGTGCCTGAAGATGACAGAAGAGTGGGGGAAGATGTTAATCTTTTCTTCTCTCACTGCCTCCTAACACTAACAAGAGACAGCACAAGCAAAGAAGACAGAAGGCAAAGATGGAGGTGGCAAAGTTGAAGTTAAGAATGTCATTGAAAATTACCAGAATGGACAAAATTAGAAAGTAGTAGATCAGAGGGACGGCTTAATTTGAACAATTTTTAGACAAAGTTAGGGAGACAAGGCAGAGATGGTTTGGACATGTGCAGAGGTTGCATAGTGGGACAATTGTAGTTCAGGGGGTTGAGAAGCTCATCTGTAACCGGAAGGTTGCCAGTTTGATCCCCAGCTCTCTGTCCTGGTTGTTGTGTCCTTGGGCAAGACACTTTACCCTTCCACCTACTGGTATTGGCCAGAGGGGCCGAGGGCACGATATGGCAACCTCGCTTCTGAGTGACTGAATTGTGAAGCGCTATATAAATGCAATCCATTATTATACTAGACAAATGAAGATGGAGTTGCCAGGCAGGAGTAAAAGAAGACCTCAGAGAAGATTCATGGATGTAGTGTAGGATATACAGAGGACTGATGTCATAGAGGACAGGGTGAGATGGAGGCAGATGATCCATTGTGGAGACGTCAAAGTGGACCAGGCAAGAGGAAGAAGAATGAGGCAAATCTGGCTTCATCATAAGAGACAAAGAAGTGTAGAGTGCGGGACTGAAAGATCTGAAAGAGGTAGCACCTTGGCAAACAGTGCTCCTGCTAAGCTATGAGATTTTTAAGACAATGAAATTAACAGCAGCCACCTAGAGGAATATGTTCAAATACTGTGTACACACCATTTTTAATGCAGTGAAAGAAAAAAGTCAGTTCATCTAATGTTGTAGAACGTTTTATTAAAAGAGAATAAAGCTTTGAGATAATTGAGATCATGTGTAAGAAAACCAGAAGTCAGCCACCGCTAGAAAAAAAAAAAAAAAAAAAACTGGACCAAAAAGAAAAACAAAACAAAAGAAAAAAAAGATACAAACCACATTAAAGTTACGATCCCTTGTCTCCTCCCAGACTTCCCTCTTCACCCCTCCCTCCCTCCCTCCTCCACTGGTAACGGTTTTCCACTATTTACCACTCCTTACGCGTGTGGATCCATCCTGCACCTCCCAGCCCTCCTCCTGGATTTGATCCATGCTTTTCTCTTCTTTTTAATTATTTAAAAAATGAAAATAAACGGTGCGGCACTGTGTAGCCAGTAAGTCTGTCTGTGAGGTCCCACACAAAAAGGGAAATTTTGGAAAATTCGAAAGCCAATTTTCTCTGAATATCGCACTACAATAGTTCCGGTTTGATGGGTTTATGTGGACAGGGCCAGGGGGTCGGGATCTTCTCCCGGTAAAAACGCTCCTATGATCTTGCTCCATGTATCCATCCTGAAGCCTAATCCTAAACTGATCCTGAATCCTGATCCAGCTCCGGAATGGTGAGACAATGAGCCCAGTCCAAACCTTCAGAATACCAGCAGAACCAAAGAGAAGGAGGCGAGTTAGAATCACACCTTCAGGAAAATGCTTGAAGTAATGTAAATAAATGCAGCTACCAGGGAGTTTACTTTGAGAAAAAGGAGAAAACCATCTATAATCAAGCCCAAAATACAAAGATTTACTTTGTATGATAAAGGATGAGAAAAGCACCAAAAAAAACCCAAAAAAAAACAAAACAAAAAAACTTAACTACTGAAAACATTCAAACTGGGCCCTATTGTCAGATTTATGCTTTTTGAAAAAAGAAAAAATGAACAGCCTTATAATTTCACAGTTGACAAGGCACAGCCATCATACCATTGGTGCCACATTTGACTCCTCCTCCTCCTGTTTATCCTAATATGAACTGTTTCCTCTGTTCCCATCCTATCCTGTTCCTCTGAACTCTGAACAGAGAAACACAAGAAGGTCAAAAAGACAGCAGTATTTCGCCTGAAGGAAGTAAAAAAAATAAAAAAAATAAAAAGAATCTTTGCAAATGAAGCAAAAAACATTCAACACTCAACCAGGACAATCAGGAGAAGAGAGGTACACAGATGAATTAGAGATGACACAGCAGAAGCAGAACACGTTTTGAGAGAAGAGAAGAAATAATGGAGCAAAACTCGGTCATGTGCACGCTCAACTGGTCTGCAAAAATTAGAATGGAAAATAAAACTGCAGGTGGGTTGGTGTCGGTTAGGGAAGGAAGCACACACCATGACAGCATACATAGGTGACACACGAGATGATCCTTGATGAATACACAGGATTCGTTGAGTAATGTGAAGATTTCCACTCTGGCTCTTAGGTCAGGCTTGCCTAGGTGCGAGAGCGGGAGCGAGAGCGGGAATGGGACCGGGAGCGGGAGCGAGAGCGGCGGGGAGAATATCGGGGAGATCCTCTGTTGCGGCGTGGGGAGTAGCTGCGTGATCCACTCTTGCTCCTGCTTCGACTGCGGCTACGAGAGCGAGAGCGACCGTAGCTGGGGCTCCGAGGGCCGTCCATCTTCACACGGATATACGCCGTCTCACCCTGAACACAAACATGAGCGCACATCACCGACCATTCCTTTTCCTGTTATATGAAACCCACATACAGAAATAGCTAACCACATTTTTCCTGCTTGATGTATTAGTCATAAATAAACAGACATACTGCTGCACAACAACCCCAATCCACACATCAGAATTTTAAATTGCTATTGTTAATATAAAACAGATAAGCCAATTATTGATTCTTATCACCAGGAAATCTTTACAGTTGAGCATTTTGCTTTACTTACTGCAAATTAACTGTCACATTCCTTACAATGTTTAAGTAAGCTTTTCAATGTCTGTGTTGGCTCTCAGTCATATGGGTAATGGTAGTCTTAGCAGCTTTAAGAGATTGGAGATAAAGGAGGAAGAAAAAAAAAAAAGGCATCAAGCCTTCTTTAGGTTTGCAAAGACGTTTCACTTCGCAGCCAACAGGCTCCTTCAGTTCTAAGTGATCCTGAAGGTCTCCTACCCATCTGTGGTAGCAATAAGGAGCAAGAAAAAGCATCAGTGCCAACTGATTCACAAGGTTGGAACGATGATTGGCCAGAATTTGGAGGACGCTCAAATTGCTCTCCATCTTGGACAATCCATCTCACCCACTCCACAATTCTGAGGTAAAAGAGTTAGTTCTCCCTCAGGCTGACATTTTCTGTGAAACTGTAACTAACTGTCTTTCTGTAACAGGCTAATTTTTATTCTTTATCCTGCCGCTGTAACAAAACAATTTCCCTTGTGAGATCAATAAATGATATAAAACAAATGGTGGAGAGTCCCGGGTAATTAAAGTGTAGCAGCATTTGTTCCCTTTGGCAGCGGCTCCAAGTATCATTGACCCATTACTGATCATGTGAGTCAGCACATGAGCCAAGGTGGGTTAATGCTACATTTTGTTGTCAAGGTATGCTGCCTATGAATTATTTAGTTCCTGGGTCTGGTCTGACTTTACAAGTGGCACATCCAAGTTCAGGGGGTGTTCCAGATTAAATTTCTGACTGGAAAACAGAATTTCTGACTTATTCAGGAACACACCATAAATATCTGTAACTATTTGTTTTCCGTTTGATTAAAGGTGAAACCTCTTTGCAAGCCTAAAGAAGTCCACTTGTCGCCTTTTTTTCGTCTTCTTAAGACTAAGCTTTTCAAGTTAGTCCTTATTAACTCATTCACTGCCAGCCATTGGCAGTGAATGAGTTAAACCCATTGACTCATTCACTGCCATTGACGTCTATAGCCGTCAATGGCAGTGAATGAGTTAAGAGAGTCTGACAATGTGAGGATTTACATACCTCATGGGAGCGAAACTTTGTGTTGTCCAGTTTACGGACGGCGTAGGTCATGTCTTCTTTGCGTACAAACTCCACCACACCAGTGCCATCACGGAACACATCAGCATAACATACATCACCTGCTTCCCGCATGTGATCCTTCAGGTCCTGCCAGCTCCCGCTGGGGGGAAGGCCTAACAAGTAAATAACAACAAAAGTTTTGTAAGCTTTACACATACAACTACACACTTTTAAACTAGAGACCACAACCTTCAGATAGAAAAATACACCACTCACCTGAGACAACCACCCTGTTCTCTGAGCGTCGGGATGGGGGACCATACCTTCCCCTTGGGGGTCCCATTCCCCCTCCTCCTCCTCCCCCTCCTCCAGCACCACCACCACCACCACCTCCACCTCCTCTTCCACTTCTAGGGAACTCCACACGCAGACGGTAGCCATCGTAGTCATATCCATCACGCCCATAAACAGCATCTTCAGCATCCCTGTGAAATCGAACAGTGAAATGAATAATCTAATACCAATAATGCAAACAAACATGCAGTTTTACTCGCATCTCAGTCTTTGTCATAGACTATTTAAAAATGGGGAGGAAATTAGCCTCTTATAGTGGACTTATAGATGATAGATATTTTGTTAAATCGTTTAATTGGTATCTTGATCATTACCCATCAGCTAAAAAGTGGTTTGGTAGTAGCCCATTTGCAAGCACATTCACAGGTACTTAACGGGGTAAACCGCCAATTAACGTGGCCTCCTGCAGGCCTCAACAACACACATTTCACGACAATCCAAAAAGAGCTCCAATTACTCGACTCAAACCTTCTCCTAAACCAAATTCTTGCTACAGGTTATATCCCGTCAACTCGCACGTTGTGTCCCCTTATTTGGGTGTAGCTGGCTAACTGTGGAGATAACAGGCAGACGTGGCGGCGGGACAATGCGGCTCACCTCGGGTCGTCGAACTGCACGAAAGCAAACGGTGGTCCTCCTCTTCGGTTCTTCAGATCTATATCACGAATACTTCCGTACTTGTAAAATAAGTCTTCCACGTCTTTTGAACGTATGTCGGGAGGGAGATTTCCCACATATATCCGACAGTCGTTACTCCCCGCGGGTCCTCGAATAAGACCGCCAGACATGATGGCGCAACGCGAGGGAAGTTAGCAAGCCGGCTAATAGATCAACTTTTGGTAAAAAAAATGACTAGAGTGGCGCCTAGATAGTAAGCGGCATGTACGAACTACGCGTTAGAGATTCGGTTTAAGCTACACCTTAATAAAAATTGAAACACTTCGAAGCGGAATTCAAACAGCGAGATAAGCAAGGGCTAAAAGTTGCAAGCAGAAGCTACCGATAACGGATTCTTCTTCACAGGGTACGTCTAGCTTTAAAAGGCGTATACCGCCACCTATCGGAGAGTGGGGTTACACTTTAAAGCGTAACCCGTAACCTGAGCCACAGCTGTTCAGATGGTAGGGTTATCTACCAGTCTGAAGCTCAGTGGATTGATCTATAAATCCTCTAGGAAGACCCTAAACCCCATTGATTAGAGTGTGAGTGAACGTGTTAATGTTAGAAGGCGTTTAGGTATAAATACCGAGTGTATGAACAACTGTATAATTGGTAAATGTGCTCTGATTGCTCAGGCGCCCAGCCCATTGTACCAGCCCATTAGGTATTGTGCAACAACAAAAGACGGAACTTTAGTTTTTATTTCTTAATAACATGAGAAATAAAATAAATAAACTGAAGCTTTCAGCCATGCAGTGTCAAACAGTTGCTGCAATCACTCAGTACATCAGGCATAAATCCTTGTACAAAACAATAGGAGTTGTAAACCCCAAACCACAATGGTTCACATGAGCCTTTTCAGGCCACTAACGAAATGGTTTGTTCATACAGTTTCTTTGTTCTTCTTCTCCTGCTTGAGTGCCTCTTATTCCTTTTTGGCTTGCTTTTCTCTGCGTCTCTGCCTGGCCTCCGACACTATTTTCAGCATTGAGAGCAGAATAGGCACGCACATGGGCAAGAAGAGTGGTATGTAGATAGCAAACTTCTGATCGTCTGGAAAGTAGAGCAGGTGAAGGAGCGAAGGGTCGAAGAATGCTTTCTCCGAAGCCAAGATGGCCTCTTTGCTGTACTGCAGAGCAAAGCCGAGGTTTCCGACCTCCAGCTCAGCCATGGCCAGCTGCAGGGACGTGACAGCACTGGACACCTGCATATTAGCAAATTAGATCACAGGTTATGTATTATTATTGTTATTATTATGAAATTAGAGGAGACTACCTAATTGTTAGCCGTAAGATACCACTCTGATACCGAGACTGAAATGGCCTTTTGTTTTATTTGGGTTCATTCGGTTTGTCTTTGTGTTCATATATGCAGTCTTCGTGTGATATGAAAGTGTTATTTTTTGGTTTTCCATAGGGCAATTTTTTTGTGTATCTTTTCTTTAAAAAAAAAAAGAAAAGGCATTGACAAAATTTAGAGTCAGAATTTCTAGGTGTGCACCCAAGTGGCAAAAAGCTTCTAATTTTGTGGCTTCAGGTCCTCATCTTTGCTTTTTGCATATGATGTGGTTCATCAGGTGGTCGCCTCCAGTTCACTTTGGAGCAGTTCACAGCTGCATGTGATGCAGCAAGAATGAGAACTAGCACTTCCATGTCTGAGACCACAGATCTATGCCAGGTGGAGTGCCCAGTCAGGGTTAAGCTCAAGTTGCTGCCCCAAATGGGGGATTTTTCAGTATATCGGGCTCTTGTTGAGTGAGATGCAGACAGAGGCAGACAGAGGGACAGGTCTGCAACTTTGTCCACTAGCTTCTCGGTACTAACTCAAAAAAATGAGAACGTGGATATAAGCAATATAAATGAGCTTTCTCTGAATGTTGGCTGACCTCTCCCTAGAGACAGGCAAGGGTTTCAGTCATCTAGGAGGGGCTCAGAGTAGAGGAGCTGCTCCTCCACATTGCAAAGAGCCAGCCAAGGTGGCTCAGCCATCTGACTAGGATCCCTCCTGGGCATGTCCTGTTCCTGGCCTGTCCTTCTGGGAGGATGCACCAGGGCAAACCCAAGACATGCTGTAGAGATTACATTTCTTGGATGGCCGAGAGACCGAGGGTATGCCTCTGTGTTCCCCGGGCTGCTGCAATGGCGATCTGGACACGGATAAGTGGCAGAAGATGCATGAATGGGTTTTATTATTCTATTAGTTTAGGGAGAGAGGTTCTGGGTCCCACAGCCTCCTGTGTGGCTGGCCTGGACTCCTTGTTTATCTTACCGTTTTCCAGGCCTCCAGACCTTCATTCTGTTTAAATAAAATAAGTATTGCTGACAAATTCAAACTCTGGTGTGGCATCCTCTTTATATGTTGCAGTCACTGAGATTAATTGAGCTTTTTTGGGGGGGGTTTAACTTTTTGAGCTGGCTGTGACAACAGAAATAGTTTCTGATTTTGTTTTTTATGTTTCTAATTTCTGCTTATGTAGTGAGATTGCTGATGTTGTTCCTGACTTCCCCCAGCTAGGATCTGATTGTACTACATTAAACAGATGCTCTTCTGGCCAATCTTTGTTACCTGCCAGTGCAAATGAACCAGAAGCCCCTCAGAGTAGAAGCTTACTAACTAACTTTAGTTTGCGTCCTCACTACTATGTCGCTAGTACAATAATACAATTATTAAAAGAAGGATGAATTTTGGATTTTTGTCTTCAGGTGATGAGCAGGAAGTAGCTTGTTTATTGTTGATTAACTGACAATAACAAAGTATTTAACAACAAAATAAAGTCACATATGACAGTTTTAAATTCAAACTGAGAAACCAAAACAATGACATAAATCTCCAGAATCAAAGTTAAGATGTGTTAAGAAATCTACGCACATGCACAATTTTGCTACATGGAGCAAACGCATAACTACTAAAACACCTTCACCTTACCTGCTGTGCAATGTTGTCATTGATAACAATGTTGCCTATCTGGTCCAGCAACTGCGCCAGAGAGGTGATGGTGGTGGTTGCTGTTGCAATGTTTTCCACACTACGACTCCACATGAGGCGATCCAGCTCCCAGTCAGCTAGTCCTGTGCTACCACACGGTGCCACGAGGAAGCCAGGTGGTGGGCTTAATGACTGCACGCCCAGCAACAACCTGACAGGACACGGCACATGAAGGTTACTTTGTGTCGAGAGGAAAGAAAACGACTGCCGCACTGCGGGTTAACACTTACCGAAGCTGGGCGAGGAAGACTCCCATCACTTTAGCCATGTTAATGTTGACGTGAACAGGGAACTCCGTCTCCGACCCATAGAAACCATTCACGTTATAAACCTGCAAAAACATGGATAAATATAGGTTACAATACCCAACATAACAAAATAAACATGCAGCCCTCTCTCAGCGTTGCTCTTCGTTCTTCTTACCATGATTCCACCCCACCGTGGAGAGTGAAACGCATTGGAAGGGACTTCCTGTTTCCTGTGATCGTGGATGTAAAGGGGTGAATGACGAATATCCGGGACATACAGCAGAAAATTTAACACAGGGTTAGAAGATGCTGCATTAGAGCCTGGAAGTCAAACGCAAAAAAAAAAAAAAAAAAGAATTAAAACATATTGTATTTAAATACAGCAGAAAAAGCTAAACCATGATCATTTAAAAAAGCAGACTTTTACCAAGTCTAGCCTCCACCGGGTTGATGACATGTGCAAGGCTGTCAGCATTGAGCGTGTAAGCCTCGAAGCTGCTGTCAAAGCGTGGGGTCACTCCGAGCATGGTGTAGTACAAGGTCTATAAAAAAGGAAAGGTAAACCTTAACTTCCAATAATTGAGCATCTTTTCTTTGTCATAATAGGGACTGTGCATTAACAGCACCTGAGAGTCCATGCTAAAGTTAGCCAGAGGGGACAGTTTTGTAAGCAAAGGCTGGATGTATGTCTGCACGGCACCCTCAATGTCCCAGTGCAGCTGGTGTGACTTTGGATCAGGGTTTAGCAGACTGAATGTGATCTCATAACCTGACAGGAAGATAAGAACAATCAAAGAAAAGACACAAACGTGTTCTCAGAGTTAAACCTGGAGCCAAATTACCAACCTGGGCTAGATTTGAAGGCTCTCATGCTGTCAGCAATGCTCTCTTTGTTGCCAGGTCTAAAACGGACTCTGTCGCTGAGTGCAACGGTGATGTCAGTGTGGCTAAAAGACATCACTTGGAGCACCTGCTTGATCTGGGGCTCCAACTGAGCCAGCAATTGCTCTAGTGTCTTGCCCACTCTCATCTGGGCGCTGATACGCACCAGGGCTGTCCTTCGCTGACCGATATACACATTCACATCCTGAAAGGCATGAAGGTTCAATGCACTTTATTATCTTTGTCTTACCTGGAATATAACAAATAATTAATTGTGTTTCAAGCTCTGCAGAAGGTACTCTATTTACAATCTGTGACAGTAAATTATATTTTCTTCATTATCCTTTTTTCTAATAGTAATTAGCATGGAGTGATCACACTCATGAAATACAATAAAAAAGCTTCAGTTTTACCTCAGGCAGCAAAGAAGAGGACTCCGGGATCACATACACAACTAAAGAACCGCACGGACTCTCACTGAGCATATGCAGAGACAGATCTGCTTCTGAAGCAGAAAAATTATCGTGATTATCAGCTGTGCTTTCTTTGAGAAAAAATGTCAAATGTCAACATCTGAAGTACCACAAGTTGGATTTGACAGGCTGCTGCTCACCTGCAGCAGTCGGCTTTTTCAGGGCATCTTCCTCCATGATTGTAGCTGTGCGGTACTTTGTTTCATACCTGTACCTCAATGTTGTGTCCTCTGGAAAGAAAGTTTGAGAGTCAAACGACCTTGCAGGCTTCATATTCTGTGACCGCAGAATCATAAACTGCATGAGCAAATCACCATCCACTGTATGTTCCTCATCCTGCGTCTGCGTCAACGGGACCTTTTTCTGCTGTTCTGGCGTCACGGTGCCGCGTGCAAACACAACCTCGACATCAGCGCTCAAATGCAGCTACAAAATAAGAAATAACGTAGAGATAAGAATGTATTACACAAGGAAGATCAATCAACTACAAGGCATGAGAGATAAATGGAAACACTAAAAAACCTGCAGTTTAGCCAGATCTTTGATCTGACTGACAGGTAACCAGGCACGGTATGTCTCAGTTGTTCGCCACCACAAAGGGACTCCCACAATGATGACAACGGCTGCTATGGATAGAGCAGCAAGCTGACCTCGTCGACGCTCTGGGAGACAAACACACAGTATTGTTGTTTGAAAGATTTTCACTGATGATAAATCTGCTAATTATCTATCAATTAAAAATGGAGTACAGTAGAAATTAAAGTATACATTTGAAATACACCCATTTTAAATTAAATAACAGCTTAGTTAAAATAAACACTGTTTCACATTAAAATGACTAACTGTAACAATCGATCTATTACCAAAATAACTGCAGTAAAACTTCATTTAAACAGATAACTGACCAATTATTTCAGCTCTAAATGCCGACATTCAAACCTAACTTGGGATTCAGGCTAAAACAAAATCAGATCATTTATATAAGCACCAGCAAACATAATCAGAGTTTACCATGGTGTTTAAACTAAAAATACTCAATTGTTAAAAAATGAAATAGTTTTGGGTTTGTTTGTTTTTTGCTTCTGGAAATCATTGAACAATATGTTAAATATAATATTTTAAAATAGGTTACACGCACTCACTGGCCACTTTTTTAGTCACAATTTGACATCAACAGCATAAAGGTAGGGATCCACCTTGTCTTGTATCAACAGTACAGGCATCTGGTGGTGTAACTGGTGTGGGGGATATGCTCTTGGCCCCTTAGCACCAACTGAGCCTCGTTTAAATACCATACTTGAGTTTTCTTGCTGACCATGTCCACCCCTTTGTGACTACAGTGTGGGATCGAACTCAGTAGTCTCACGGTGTACCTAATAAAATATCCGGTGACTGTATATTATGACAGAGGATTTTATCCCAATCCTTGACCCCTACGTACCCTCGATATGTCCAGACTGGTGACCACTGACTGAGTAAGACATTTGTGTCTATCATGCTGCATCAACTACAGTGTCTTACATGGTTGTAAACGAGGCTCAGTGTAAACATTAGTCATATTACTGCCCTTTGTGGAAGTTTTACTATCGTAAGTATTCCTTTAATTAAAAATATATATTTAAAAACACAAAACAAAAACAAATCATGTAGTAAACAGCAGGTGTTCTTGCAGTGGCAGAGCATCACCCCTGCAACTGGGGCTAGCTAGCCATTAGCTTCAAAGGGTCATAACATGGAGAAAACGGCTCCTGTTAGTCCGCTATGGTTGCACTCTGTACAAAGGTTAATGTTTAATAAATCTAACGTAAACCAATGAAAATTAAACACTTAATAAGAATTAAATCATTTACACTCATTTCAGTTACGAATCTACTCACCCACTTCCGTGATAGCCATTTCTTCCAATGAACTGGGAGGGAGCACTCGTGGATGCCAAGCAGCCAGCAGCACCGATCACATGACCAATTTTTAAACGTATCTAAGCGGTTCTTCGCGTGAGGACGAAAACAGAACCGTGGTTCATACAGATAGCTTACATTAAATTAAATAGGATCAAATATTTGCATATACATCTGTCTGCCCGTATAGTTCTAAAAAGGTGTTAGGGCTGTACGTTGCTGTGCAAAGGATTGCAGGAGTGAAAATGACCGTCGGCGCAACCTGTAAAATAATTAAACGCACAAACACACTGTGATGAATGTGGGTATTCAGCGCCATCTGTGGTAGCTTTAATTACGACAGGCTCAATTCATCTTTGTGAATGCATAAATTCCTTGAGCAACCAACAAAAGTGAGTATGCTTAGTGTTATTTACACGATTAACACATATGATCCTTAGTCTGCTGCCCCAGCAGCATGCCCGCAACATGTGGAAAAACAAGTCCACCACAGCCCTGTACTCTATCTCATCACTCTCGCTATTGCATCCAACCACCACAGACTCATTATAAAACTGATGAAGATACCAGGTCTCTGTGCAGTGGCTGAAGTCCGTGGTGTAGAGGGTGAATAGAAAAAGGGAGAGGACAGTTCCTTGTGGTACCCTGGTGTTGGTGTTGATGACCACTTGTCAGACACCGAAGATGCACATATTGTGGTCGTTCTGTCAGGTAAGGACACTAGAAGGACATCCACCTGCATCACTGCCATCTTCCTCAAGCTGTCCAGTAAAACCCAAATCTGATCTGATAACCCTGGGATGATATATGGAAGTTAGCCAGGGTGCTCAAGGACACCCAGAATAGGCAATAAGGGAGGAAACAGCTGCTCTCTCAGTTATGTATTTACCCTGCTCTGATTTGTCCAGCTGGTCCTGGTGTTAAACAGGTGACCTCATTACTTTTAGGTCAGCTTTGTTAAATTTGGGTGATTTGTGTGGTGACCCTTGGACTCTACTGGACACCACAGATACCCTTTCATAAAGTGCTTATTTCATCTAAATAATTTTAAGAAACTGGTAGCATCAGTAATGCTAGTGAAAATGGTGATACACATCTTGGACCCAACATAAGGTACACTTTAGACCTCATGTTAGCACACGACTGAATGCTCTGTCCTGCCTCTCCATGACGGCCTTATTGACATCAGGAGATGGATGGTGATAAATCACTTGAATTTTAATGAGAACAAGATAGAAGTCACGTTGTTTAGATTCAGCGGCACCAGCAGCAGCCCCTGTATTGACCTTTCCTCATTGGCCCCATATGAGAAATCCATTATCACTAATTTAGGAGTGAAAGTGGATCCTTCTCTAAAGCTCAAAGCTTATGTGAACACTGTAGCAAAAGCCTGCTTTTTCCAGTTGAGATGATTGCCAAAGGTCAAGCCACTCTAGTCCAACCTTGAAACATTAATACTTCTGTTTTAAAACCTCTTGTGTCAATTACTGCAATGCACTTTTCATTGGAATTGGCCAGGCCAGTTGCTCACCTACAGCGCCGCTCGATTTTTTTCTGGTGCAAGGATGCAAGAGCACATCACTCCAATTTTAGCTTCCAGTTAGTTTACGAATCCATTTTAAAAATCCTTTTATTTGTCTTTAAGTCTCTTAATGATTCTACATAATTTTATCTGTCTGAGCTATTGCACTCTTATGTCCCACCTCGTTCTCAGGTCAGCAGACCAGAGACTTTTGCTGGTTCTGAAGACACAACATAAACTCAGAGGTGACGGGGCTTTCGAAGTTGCAGCTGCAAAATTGTGGAGCGATTTTCTATATTTTTTACCTTTTGGCCCAAGTTTGTCTTTTACATTTGGTGAAGGAGACCCCGTAGTTGTTTTTAAAAAGGCTTCATAAATTCACACAGACTCACTGTCCACTGAAAGAAATTTTAGCTGGTGTGGTCTTCTGCTGCGGTAGCACATCTCCTTTAAGCCACATGATGTGTAGTGCATTCATAGATGCTCTTCTGCATATCTTAGTCAATGGTGCAATAGACCTCAATACTTGAAATGTGCAATTCACTTGTATTTTTATTCCTATTTATTCTATTTATCCCCTCGTATATTTTATTTATATTTGTCTCTGTATTTATATGTGTGTGTGTGTATGTATATATATATATATATATAATATTCTGTAACTGTAACTTCTGTCGGTGCTGTGCTTTTGGAAACCGAATTTCCCAGAGGAACCCACCCGAGGGATTAATAAAGTTTTATCTCATCTTAGCTATTGAGTGGTTATTTGAGTTACTGCTGCCTCTCTATCAGCTCAAAGCAGTCTGGCCAGTCACCTCTGCCATCAAAGCATTATCATCCAGAGAAATACTGCTCACTGGATATTTTTTCCCTTTTTTTGGACCAGTTTCCGTAAACCCTGACCAAAGTAATATCCTACGTGTTACATTCTGATCTTTAGCTTTAACTTCAGCAGGTCATGCCTACACACCCTGAGCTGCTTCCATGCGACTGTCTATCCAATCTGCAAGATTGAGCGCAAAACACATGACTTTGACTCAGAAAGGGGGTGCATGTAGGCATATACACACCTCCAGGAAACTGAAAATAAAGTTTAAATATGCAGATTAGTGTTGGCCATTTAATTTCAAATCACAATAAGCTGATTGTGTAAAGGTAATGATATCAGCCAACTAAATATAATTAAATACTCAACATTGATTTCTAAAATGTAGAGGCAGTAAAGATTCTAAATAATAAAGTAGCAATATTTGACTAACATGCATAACTCTGTCATCGCCAGTATCAGGACAGGTGTAGAAAATTCCATCACACAAAAGCATCTGATGTTTTAAGGTTTTAGTTTATTTTTCTCCACTATTTGACACACCAAGTGCTTAAAGAACAATATTAACACCACAAACGGCACAGTACTCCAACACAGCAGCGACCGTTTCCCCGCTGCTGACCCCACGCCATTGGTCCATTGGATGTGAATGTTGATAGAAACTAGTCTGGTCGTTCGGTAGGGCAGGCAGGGGGGAAATCAGGTGGGAGGATGACACACTAGCATCACATAATATTGACACCTTCACACAACTGAATACATCGATTACTGCATGTAATGTTAAGCTAATGAACAGACACACAAGATGGTTGTTTGTTTTAAAATTCAATAATGGTGATAAGGAGCACAAGAACAAAAAAAAAAGAAAAAGAAAAAAAAAGGAAGAATCCTGGTGTGTAGTGGCTTATTACAGTATAATGTGCCTGCTAACATCTACTAGATATACATCTGTCTGAAAGCACAACAGAGCACTCCACACTTTTGTTCAAAAGATCAACTCGGCTCAACATTTTCACCTCGTCTGCCATCTTGCTCCTTAACGCATGTTCTGATGCCACTAATAAGCAGTTGGTCCCACTTGGTGTCAGTGCGGATGTTAGTAGAGCGTTTCAACAATGAACAAATGCCGTTCTGACAGAAGCGAAACACTGACACAAACATGCTGATCTGGCCTGCTTGGGAGTGATTTGATATTTTGTGTGAAGTGGGCAGAGACAGCTGCGTGAAAGAAGGAATGTGGAATGAATACTGACTAAACATTTTTGATTATCCTCCAACCGTTTAACTTCAAATTGTCTCAAAACTAACCATTTGTTGAAACTGGGGGAAATAAAAAAAAATAAAAAATAAAAAAAAAATAAAAAAGACAGATGACCCATGTCTGTTTCCTTTTGTACTGTGATGTCACATGATGGTTTCAAATACACACATATCTAATAATGTAAATTTAAGAACTCTAAAGTAAAGCGGACAGCACAGGCCTGTGATTGATGGAGGAGTGAAGAGGGGAGACAGCAGAGCAGATATAAGACTATAACTATGCCACAGCTCAACGTGGTAGTTTGCTGTTTAATAGGCGTGATTAGCCACGTAGAGGGACTGGGCTGCGGCGGTGCCACTTCCGGAAGACTCGTACTTGCCGAGTGCAGCCAGACCGTTAGCCTGGAGAAGAAAAAAAAACAAAACAGACATAAGCAAAAGAGCAAAGAAAGTTTTGCTTTTTTAAATTAGCAGTACAAAGGACACATCTGATGTCCCTTCCTGTGGTCTGACCTCGGCACGCTTGACGAACTCCTCGGTGGCGGCCTTCTCGTTGTTCAGCTGTCCTTTCCAGGCGTTAAGAGCTGAGGCCTGCAGGGCACGGCCGTAGGAGAAAGTCAGGGCCCAGGGCTTGGGGAGTGGGCAGTTGTTGATGGCATTAAGGTTCACGCTGGCCTCTTCCTCAGACTGGCCACCAGACAAGAATGTCACCCCTGTTTATACAAAAGAAACACGAGTTACCGATCTGCTCATACCTGATGTCGAGGAAGATTTTAAAGGTTTTCGAAAGCATCTTTTCCTGCATGTTTGCACTCTGCAGGTAGATATAAACGAGTGAAAGAATCTAGAGATTTAAGTATTACTATTAGGAAATCAAAGCAATCTGAAAAATGCCAAGACTGCCAATTTACTAGTTAACTCATCCAAATTCCAAGGGATGATCTAACTGACAAAAGCATGTTTCAGCTAGCAGTTTATCCATGATAACATATAATGGTTTAACTTTTAAATATGCTGCTCTATTAAGTCACTTGGAGCCCTGCTGTTGCACACCGATACTGTCCCACTCCCTGAATTTTTCCTATTATATACACAAGTATCTTGCCTGGGACAGCAGGAGGCACTGTGCGGCGCAGAGCAGTGACAGTAGCCATGGCGATTTCTTCACTGCTGTACTTAGTTGGGCAGGAGTGTCCAGCTGTGACCATGTTGGGCTTCAGCAGTGTCCCCTCGAGGTACACGTGGTGGTCCGACAGAGCCTTGTACACTGCAGCAAGGACCTAACAGCAGGAGACAAACGACAGCACGTAAGTCCAAACTTGAACTCTCCAGAACAGATAAAGGTGGCAGAGTTCCACATTCTGCAACATGTTACCTTCTCGGTGACGTACTGGCAACGCTTCAGGTCATGATCTCCATCGGGAAGGATCTCAGGCTCCACAATTGGAACAATACCATTCTGAAAGAGATTACAGAGTGTAAATTTAACACCAGTATTTTAGAAATATACAATACTACCATTTGATGATCACTAGTGTCCTTTCCAAAAAAAGGAAAGGAATCCTCTATAGTACCACACTAACCTGTTGGCAGATGCTAGCATATCGTGCCAGCACGTTGGCGTTCTCAAAGATGGCCAGCTCAGACGGCGTGGTTTCGCTGATCTTCAGCACACAACGCCACTTGGCGAAATCGGCGCCGTCCTTCTTATACTGCGCGCATCGCTCGGACAGCCCATCCAGACCTGCACTCAAACAACGCACAGAACCAGCCATGAGAAACACACAGGGCTTCCGTGAAGTTCATTTCAGTTCTCAAACTTGTGCGTCTACTGTCTCCTACCCTGAGTGGTGGTCTCTCCATTTGTTCCAGCGAGGGGTACAACACCCTTGTCAACCTGTAAAGACAAACAGAAAATGTTCTGAATTTGACCTGAAATAACTTTAGCCCAGTTGGTCCTAACAACATGATCTGCTGTTATGTGTGGGTCTGAGTGTATGTAAACACACTGAAAGCGTGTTTTTTTTTGGTTTAAGAAAAAAAAAAAAGAACACCTTTCAGGTTTTACCTGCTAAACGATGAGGGTTTACACTGCCTGCTAAGCTGAGTCACTTGACTGCATTATATCAACAGCGAAGTGATGATGACATTCAAAACAAAAGGAGGTTGAGATTTTCAGCACTCAGGCTCTTGTGTTTTAAGGTCGACTGAGCACGACAAACTATGTAAACTAACA
>NW_005187698.1:449578-466652 GCF_000239375.1 Pundamilia nyererei | reverse complement strand
AAAAAAGGAAATAGAAAAAAAGTAATTCAGTAAAACCACTTATTGTGACTAGAAGCAAACACCCCATCTTGTTGACATTCATTTTCATGCATCATCTGGTGTCAGTCATTAAAAACAGAAAGCTTGGTGGCAGTGACCAAACTCCATAAACAGCCTTCAGATTATTTAATTCCCCTTTCCCTTCCTCACTCTTCCATAAATTTGCAGTTACGTAACCCCTCACCTCCCCCATGTGAACCACACCAGACGGATGGAGGGAGGGGGAAGGGGTTGTGTAACAACGCTCCTATAGACTCTGCTGCCAGTCCTCATTATAGCTGCAGGCCTGGATGCAACACGGCTCGTTTCCCCCTCCTCAGCAACACTCTTTGTTTTCCTCTGTCATTATACACCTCTCTGCAAGTTACACCTTTAGTTCTTCGCCTGGAGTGACACGTCACGCGTCCATTTAAGCGCTGCTGTTCTCAGACTACAAATTATTTCTACTGGAGCCATGCGATATGAGTGCATCAAGGATTTGTAAATTTCCGTTCTCACTCCAGCTAATGCACTGTGTGCCTGAGAACAAGCTGTGACTTGTCTGTTTGGCTATATTGGTATCCGAGGCGCTCCCGCTGAACACAAGGCTGTAGCTTTGTGCACAACGCTGCCGGGTGTGGGCCACAATAGCAGGTCATCCATTGGAGAATTCGATAGACGATTCATTTATTCTACTAAATGTTCCTCCACAGCAAGCAGTGTCAACTAAAAGCTGGAATTGTCAGTATATTGTAAAGGCACACATTCATAGGAGGCTGTAATACAGCTTAATGATAAAGTCAGGGAGGCTGGTTTATTGTGAGAGCACACCGTCTGATATACTCCCTGTACCCTCTGTGTTAATCCTCAGCTTAAAGCTATGAGATAACCTTTACAGTACACACAGGCCTCTCAATGAAATCAGTGTGCAACTCTTATCACACACACACACTCACACGGCCAGGCCTGCAGGGCATATCGTGTCCCCGAGGAGAATAGCTTCAGCAGGGGTACAAGCTGCATACTTCACATCTCCAGTGAATAAAAGGAAGTATTTACACGTGATAAAAGCCAACCTAAGGGCACAGGCATGTGTGCCCTCAGCTCTGCTCCACTGTCTGTACCAGCCAAAAACCATGCTCAGCAAATACCTGCCCTCCTTTGTGAAGCAGTTAAACTCCACCGTGGTGGAGTCTCGCTAAGGAAACATTGCACAACAAGCTAACTCAATAGGAAATCTACAGTTTATGCAACAACTGGCCAATAAAAATAAAAAAAAATAACGGAAAATTACTAAAGATGACAACTTTACATTGACTGGAGGCTTACGCTGAAATCACGGCTCAGCCCCAGCAGCCTATGGAGGCCTGCTTACCCACAGAGAGCGTCGGTGGAGAGAGTGTACCAGTATACTACACAACTATGTAGTATAACTGGTCTGCGGGCTACTCCTGGTTATTCTGTTATTGGTCCATCAGCTCAGGACAGAGTAGAGGGAAGTTACAACATGAAAAGAGCTGAAGTGAAACAAAGTGTCAAACACATTGAGAAGTGACCACCACAGTCACTGCCTGTGCTTCTCCCAGTCCCTGTGAATGTCGCCACGTGTCAACCAATCGGCATTAAACTGACACATAGGTCATCCGCAACCAGGGACATGCATCCGGGATTTTGGACGAGTGCACAGGAGCACGTTTGCAATGGGTGAAACCCTGTCTTTTTACACCGTCCATAGGGAATTGCATACACAAATTAATACAACCCCCTTAAAAGAACAATATGAGGCAGGACTCTAGCACATTATCAGCTGGGGCAAGTTTGGTAGTAGTGCACTAGAGTTTATGCTTGGAGGGTTATTAGCTTTTAAAAAAAAAAGATATTGGCTAAATGTGCAAGTATAAAGTTTTAGAATCACTACTATGCATCAATGCAACAACCACAGAGAGAGAGAGAGTGTGGTGTCAAGGACATTTCTCTCTTTGGTAAAGTAACCTGGGAAAATATTTGTCATATAGGATTATCCTTCTGTCTCTCTTAATCTACGATGGCTCCCAAATCAAAAAATGGGAGATTGTCAGAAGGCTGTGGCTGAACTGCTTTAGACATAATCAGGTGATGACAACTCAGCTTATGTTACTCACAGCCAAAGGAGGTACTAATCTTATGTTTTCCATTTTTGGGTTTGCTTCTTGAACGTCTCCAGGAAACAGTCCCAGAGGAGGCCATTAGAACAAAGACAACTACCTCACTCTGTGCCACACAAGCACCACTGCAGGGCCTTGCACCACAGATGTGACATACTTAAACAAGCCCAAAAGGTTAAAAAAAAAAAAAAGTCCATTATTCAGAGCATAGGATGTTAGGGAAATGGCCTGATCAAGAGAATTAAGAGGAAGGCTTTTCATTGGTGTTTGAGTTTAAATATTTCTGCTTTGCATATTCCTTTAGCTTCATGATCTATTCATGAAGTCAAGTGATTATTTGAAACCATTTTGTTTTGTTTTTTGAGTTAATATTAAAATACAGAATTTTTTTTGAGTTCGGTAGAAGCCTCAACTACCCAACTGTAGCAGATTTAAAGAAACTATAGCACATCCTATAAAAACTGTAGGACATTACAATTGGGTGAACCTGCGTCTTCATTTGTATTGACTACCCTGAGCTACAGTATTAGGCTAAGAACTCTTTAACCCTGGAGAACCCATGGAGTCAGATCCGACCCCATTGGTTTACTAGGGAACCCATGGGGTCAAATTTGACCCCATGGGTTCTCCAGGGTTAAAAAGATCTTCCTGTGTTTCCAAAAAAAAATAAAAAAATAAATAAAAATATGAAGCTAAAACTAGAGCAGCGTAAGCGCTATCAGAATCAAGTAGAGACCTTCCAGTGGCGTTATCATCAACAGTGGTGATAACCGTTATCTTCCAGATAGTCGCATACACATAAAGTTACCAATAACATACACTGTTCAGTGATCATGTTGCCCCAGTGGCCAAGGTCATTTATCTAATGCAGCTTTCAAATATTTTATAAATTATGTGCACAAGGTTCTAAGGCTGTTTGTGTGTGTTCGTGTTCCTGTTTAGCCATCTTTGTGAGGACCGAAAGCTGCATTCTACTATACTTGTAAGAACCAACAGTCACTTGTGAGGACACACACACTGGTCCTCACAAGTTGGAAGGCCTTTTTGAGGCTCAAAATGTGGTTTTAGTGTCAGGGTTACAATTAGGTTATGGTTAGGTTTAGGATAAGGGTTCGGTTGAGGCATTCATTTTTAACGGTTAGGGAAACCATTATGTCAATGAAGGTCCTCAATAAGATAGTTGAACGGGCGTGTGTGTAGTAAATTCGAGTGCATCCTATAGATTGTCATTCATGAGATTTATTGATTTGGTAACTGCAATTAGAAATTCTGCTTGGAGGTCAGATTCTTCATCGATTCCTGATCAATTTCCTGTGTGGCTAAAGCAGCTCAAAAGAATAAAAAAAAAACAAAAACAAAAAAAAACAAAAAAAACCCCAAAACAAAACCATACCATCACTAAAAACTGATAAGCCTGAAGTGATATGACTGAACAGTTTAAAGCTGGTTCACTGTTGTGAGTAGACTGCATATGCAGGCTTTCATGACACGTAGCCCAGCTCTCTATATTTTCTGATCTTTGATCCAGCCTGTTGAAGTGGTCTGCTTCAACAACACTTCTGCAATGCGACATGAAGATCAACTCCCTGCTGAGTCACAGAGAACCACTTGAAAAAACAAGAAGACCGGACTCTCAACACCGATTTTCAAATAACACGGTAGGAGAGACATCACCACTCCACACACACACACACACACACACGCTCTTTAGTTGTTGTTAGATGGAAAATGACACATCTAGATTTGTACCAGGCTGATTTAACTGTGATGCTGTCTGATTTCGATTGAATTTCAGGTTAACAGAAGAAAAAACAAAAACACACAGAGGGGCCATCCAATGCTTCTCACCTTAAAACAGGAGCAGCCCGGCATGCAGTGAGAAATCACAAATACAAGAAAAACATCAGAGTCCACATTTACAGCCATCACGCTGCAGCTGGTCTTCTTTTAAGCATTGCTGCAAGCATTCAACTACAAGGTCTTGAGCTTGCATGCTAGATTTACTGCCTATGTTCATAAGCATGTAGGGGGAGGATGAGGATTTTTTTTTTGCCGTTTTGTCTAGATCATCAGAACCCTCTGGAGGGTGCCATTTATTTTTTTTTATTTTTTTTTTTAAATTCTATTTGCAAGCTGCATGAGCTTTGCGATGAAATGGCTCCTGCAGGACAGCACTAAAATAAGAAGCCTGCTTTCAGTGCTGTGCTTGGTTACCAGACGGGCCTCTGGCCTTGGCGTCGCATCTATCTTCAGGCCTTGATGCTGCAGCGGTAGCAGGAGCACTGTTACCCATGCAGCTCAATGGGAGCCTATTACAGACCTCGAGGCTGCGAGGGTGTTGCAGTTCAAAGAAAGGTGGACATTGATGAAAATGTGCAGGTTAGACTTCAGAAACATGTCCATAACAAACGTCAGTAAGGAAACCACTCATAATTAAGAACACCTGGTGTATGATTGTAAAAATACTTTCTGGACTGGAAACTATTAGTTTATCAATAGAGAATTATTTAGCAACAGCAGTTATTGATTAAGGGTTTCGATTTGTTCATTGATCCATTGCCTCATTTGTTTTTTTTTTAAAATTCATTTTACACGTGAAGTAGTAGCGTACAAATCAACAATGAAAACACTTATTTAAGAATTACACTCGTTAATAATGCAAGAGAATAGTAAAAAATATAATTACTAAGTGGAAACTGCCGTTTGTTTTGTTTTTTTAATTATAAACACTTCTGCAATCCAACCCTCATCAATTACATCCCCACGTGATAAGGGCTAAAACATATTTGTTATATATTATCATGATTATTGTTGATATTAGTATTTATTTTACATTCTGAACTAATTTGCTTAAGTTGGTTAATTTTACGCCACTTTTCTACAAAACTAGCATAGAATTAAAAAAAAATATATATATATATATGCAGGCCTTGCTTCCAAAATTCAGGCCGCTATATGACTTCATTAACACGTGTAGCTTTTTCACGTACTCTGCGGCTCCGCCTCTCGATGTCTACGTGCTTCGGGACAGCTACACCCTGACGGGAAACAACCTCGTCACAGCCCTCACCCATCACCGCTGCCACCCACGTTTGTACCCGACAAATCACGCATAATCAAGCACATGTAAAAACTGATAGCGTCGATCTGAAGCGAAGGAAGGCGCAACAGGCTCGTCTCCTCCACTTCCATCCTTGAAGGTCATCACTTCTGCGCCCTTCCTGTTGCGTACTTCGATGATGGGGCCGAAATGCGCAACTCTAAAACGACTGTTTTTGAGAAGGTGATAGACTTTTAGGAGTTGTCTGTCAAATTGAGATGACATAGCATCAGTGATACAGCTAATGACGCTGTTTGTTCATTTATGGCTAACAGGCTAGCTTTTGGAAGATACAGCTAGCTGTAGGTTCAGTCAACAGCATCACATCCGCATCACCATCAGAATGACAGCCATCATGGCTGACGCGCTCAGTAACACACAATAAACGTTTAAAATTTTAACAATTTTTGGATGAGGTGACTCTTACCTGCTGATAGAGATCAAGTGAGGTGTGCGCAGAGGATGCGGAACGGTCTCCTGTTTCACTGCTGCAGCGCGACGTGACCTTTTAGAAAGCCTGGGCGGAGCTTAAACCAGGCGTCACGGCACGAAGCGACGGGGCGCATGCGCCGCAGAGCTCCAGAGTGATTGTGCATCTTTTTTTCTTCTTTGTGGAGACAGTTTGTCCTCTGTTTTCTAAAAGTACCAAGGTATTTATAGATGATGATGGTAAAATTGACAAAGCGATTGTGAACAAAGGCGGAACTTCGCCTCCTACAGTGCAAACTGTTCAATAAGATAAAAATAATTTACTTTAATTAAATAAACTCTGTATTTGGTGAGTCTTTTTTCGTCCTAGTGCTAAATAACCTCTGAAAATGATTAATACTCATGTTTTGCGGCCTAGTTATAGACAAAGCTGAGTGAACTTTTATGACTTTCACATATGTTAGATTTCTATTCATATTATTGTTTATGGTATGTTCTGATACTTCGGTAATGTAATTTGTTGAGAGGTTTCTGTAAGGCATTTGAATTTAGCATTAACAATAATATGACCTTAAAAGGAATTTGTTTTCATAAGTTTTTCTGAGATGCTGAGCTCCCCCTGGTCAAATGCAGATCTGCACTTGGTGATTTTCCCGCATACCTCTATTTTAGTTGTGGCCTAATATACATGCTCCATTTATAGTGCATTTTGTACATGTGTGTTGTTTCTTTCTTCTCACTTTGTGTAAAGATGACACTGTTGGTGCTAATGCCAACTTTCTATTTTGTGGTCATAGAGGGATGGACACTGTCAGAGTCAATGCTCAGCTAGGCTGGGCTGTTTAAATGATGCTCAGTTGGTACTAATTTTTCTTTTGCTAGCACATGGTGTGTCTTCTGCCCATCCGCTTCAAGGTTCAGTGTGTTGTGCGTTCAGAGATGCTCTTCTGCATACTTTGGTTGTAATGAGTGGTTATTTGAGTTGCCAATGCCATCCCGTCAGGTCTGATGTCAACACTGCATTTTTACCCCAGAGAAGTGCCGCTCATTGGATATTTTCTCATTTTTCTGTAAAACGTAGAGATGGCTGTGTGGAAAAGTCCCAGCAGATCAGCAGTTTCCAAATTACTCAGACCAGCATGTCTAGCACCACTAACCACACCACGTTCAAAGTCACTTTAATAACTTTCTTCCTCATTTTGATGCTTGGTTTGAACTTCAACAGGTTCCACCCTGACAGAACAAACCAGCAGAACTTTGTACAGTCAGAGTTTAATATTCCATCTGTGCTACATGGCAATTACAAAAATACATCATAACATAACATATCAAACATCAAAGAGTATTAAAAAAAAAGTCATATAAACTTTATAAACAGGAATATATACACATCAGCATTCGGTGACCAGAAATAAAGAAAGGTCAAGGATCACACACGAGGCATTCTGGGCACACATTAGGGCATACTTTACAAAAATAAATAAATAAATAAATTACATTATAATCAGATGAGCAGGTAAGTGCATAAAGGTGAGATTACTGGCAAGGGCTTACCACATCCACAGACCGTAGAAAAAGCCCTGTATCGATCAAAATGTTAAGTGGAGGTAAACGGTACTGCTGTTCCAGTCCCAGCTCTGATCTGCACACTTTTGTACAGCTCTTGGAGTCAAAAATCAAGGCTGAATGGGAAAACCACCAAGCGCTCCCCTGAGACATAGGTTATAAATGATGAAGCTAAATAAGGTGTTGAAGGCATACACATTTGTACCTGATACTGTGTCACTTGCTCGAGGAGATGATGTAGCAAAGGTCAGGTTTGGGGAAAGGTCGGATCGTGGCATGAGCAAAGGTACAGACTATGTTTCAAAGTAAAAGTTGCACAGATTGAGGCAACGAGTCTTCCATCCGCTTCTGCTAAAATAACTGCAACATCTTGCAACATGAAAATAACAGCAGAGATTTTGAAATCAACTAACCTAGCTAAAAGGATAACTATGGTTTGCACACTTAAAAGAAAAAAGAAAAAATTATTATGATCTATAATATTATGATCAACAAGCATGACATTTCCACAGGGGGTAAATTTCACAGCATTTGTCCACTATGTATTAACACGGCAGCCATGATGGTTTACTGGAAAGTGGATGCACAATAGTGCAATCTTTCTTGCACAACTGTTGGGCAAACAAGTGTGCAAGAAACTGTGCAGCCGAGAAAGGCAAACACATAAAGGAAGAATAACTTGTATTAAGCACGTCACAAAACATAAAAGTCATTGAAATATGCGTGGAGAAAAAAAAAAGGTGATTTCCATTAAGTCAGTAATTTTAAAGTTTAGAAAATTTTTAAAAGCGCACCAATTCAAGGGTGAACAAATGTGCACAAGTGTGCTTTTACACTGTAAACTCAGTGTCTGTCAAACAAACACTTCTCTGCGTGGACCTTTTTCCTGAGCAGGATGCAGTGGGAGTGCTGGGCCAGGCAGCGGTACAGCTGTGTGAGTGTTTGCGCTGGGATCCTGCTGCGAGTGTGGCGTGGCGGGTGGGCTGAGGAGCGAGTCGTAGTCGAAGCCTTTGAGAGGCTGTAGGGACAAAGTGAGGCCTCGTCGAGCTTTGGCCGCTCGGTCCGGTCTCTCCCGCAGCTCCAGAATCACCTGACAGCAACAGAGAGGAGAAGTCAAGACTCATGCTTCAGCTTACAGAGGAAACAACCAAACCGAGGACATTCAGACGTCTCGTCTGTTACCTCCATGGGCTGACGCTGCAGTAGGTCGAGGTCAAAGGTTGATCCGCGGAAGAAGGTTTGCCGCTGGAAACGATCAAGCGTCCTCAAGCGACGCGAGGGAGTCTTGCATAAAAGCTGGACAGGAAAATGTGCAGATGATGATCTGACCGTTCAACTGGCTCGCTGCTTAGCAGATATACAATAAATGATTACCTCTGTTATTAGCAAGGCCAGTGGGGAGCTGAGGCTGAGGGGCATCTCATAGGGGAAGCTCCTCACTTTCCTCAACATGCTGCAGTGGTCTGGTTCAGGAGCCACGGGGAACTGACAGAGGGAAAATTCAGGGGATGATTCATCTTTTGCTACTTTGATAGATTAATACTTCAGCATGCCAGAACATTAAATGAACACAGTCTTTCATGCTCATGTGTCACTGAGAGATTAATCGAACTGCTGACCGTGCAAACAGGCAACAATAGCTAACCTTCCCAGTAGCCAGTGAGAAAAGTAGAATTCCCAGTGACCACCAATCAGCTGCATGGTTGTAGGGCCCACCACTCAGCACCTCAGGAGCTGCAGAGGACAGAGAACCCTCACAATGTTTTTCCATTCATAAATTCACCTCCCAGTAAAACATAATTAGATACGCTCTAAATGCTTCCAAATCCCAGCATCTGCAGCTGTGGTGGGATGAGCTGCAGGGGAGGTTAAGAGTGGATGTTTTCCTCACCCATATATTGGATGGTTCCACAGATGGTAAAGGCTCTTCCCCCTCTCTCCAGGCGACGAGACAAACCAAAGTCAGCTAGCCGGATGTGTCCTAGAAAAGATCATTTTCTCTATGTTATGATGAGTATGAAATCCCAGGCTTTTTTTTTTTTTTTTAACTGATACAGGCTGGATTTTTCTTTGTATCATAATGCTCCCTCATAGTTTGCAGTGATAGGTATTGATTGATAGACGTGCACAGCTCTGTTTTCTAGAAGCTTCTGTGCTTTTCCCTCATACCAAAGCTATGCTGCTCTCTGCTGGGGATAAGATTTACTTACCATTGTCTGTCAGCAGGATATTTTCCATCTGCAACAACAGAGCAAAATAAATAAATAGGTGGATGAGATTACACTCTTGCACTGAATTCTTATGCCACACACCGTGTCTGCCATCGGATTACTGCGAAACACTGATGAAAGGAAACCTGTAGCCTGTAACAAAATATTAAAACAAAACTCTAAATACGGTATCTGATAAAAACACAAAGTATCAAACAAATTCTACTTCAATAAAATATTTTGTGGCAATTTAAACATTTTTAATGCATTGTACACATTGTTGTGTTCATGCATTGACTAAAAAACAGGAATGAGCAGTTTAGAAACTTTTTAGTAAGTATTCAGTATTCAGCCTTACAAAACCAAAAACAGCCTTTGTACGTGTGCATGATGGAAAAGGAAGCTGAGCTTGCTGTTCTTATATGAGACGCAAAAGTAGGGCATCCAGCTGGAAAGGTTTCAGAGTTAAGACAAAAACTCTTCATGATAAATGTTAGGCTTGCAGCATTTGATATCCTTTATTCTAGCCTATGGTATTCCTATGGATACCTTACTCCATCCATGGGAATGAAGCAGCTAAGTAACAGCCTGATAATCAAGTGCACTTGATTAGCTGATATGCAATGCTTGGAGAATTTCCCAAAAACCCATTTCAGACTCTACAGGCCTCAGTTAGTATGTTAAATGTTAAAGTTAATGACAGCACACTTAGAAAATAACTGAACAAGTATTTGGAAGGATTGCTAGGAAAAAGCTTCTTCTCTAAAATAAAGAAGCATTGCTTAGTTTTGCAAAATTCCATCAAAACAACGCTTTCTCAGCATTCAAGATTTCTCAAACAATGCCTGGAGTGACCGAAGTGGAATATCAGCAGTAAAATATCAACTGTCAAACACTGCGGTGACAGAGGGCTGATTTGGGCTTGTTTTGTAGTTATTGAATCAATAATGAATTCATCTGTATACCAAAGTATTCTAGACACAAATGTGAGACCACATGTCTTACAGCAAATCTACAGCAGAATGGCTGAAAAAAAAAAGAACCAATGAGCAATGTCAATGTCCAAGGTGGTGGGACCTTAAGAGAGCTGCTGTGAACAACTTCCCACAAACATCATTAAACTCAAACAAAGTTGTAAAGAACAGTGGGACAAATTTCCTTTCACAATGATGTAAAAGACTGAGGACTGCAGAGAGTCCTGTGAAAAACCTTGATATGAATATGTGTTGCCTGAAATGATCTAGATGCCTGTGCTTAACATAGGTTTTGTGTCATTGTACAATTTTTTTGGTTTTTACCTTCACATCTCTGTGGATCACCCCAAAATCGTGCAGAAAGCCTGTAAAAAAACAACAACTAGTAAGCAAACAGGTTTCAAATCCATGTCTTCGTACTGGCAAACTGAACCATTCTGACTTTGCTGTGTTGCTGGTGGAGATCCTTAGAGAGCTCATCTGTTTTTAATAAGACCACCTCTGATAATTACTTCCAGTTAAATAACTGTGGAAACGACGCTTTGAGCTAATTAAGATTTCTGAAGGGAAAAGTCAGGCTTACAGTACGGATGAGGGTTCACATCTTTCATTTAATTAGTAATGTAATAGCATACACACCAAGCGCACATCCCAACTCTGCAGCAAACACTCGCACCGTGTCCTCTGGGAACTGACCAATCATCTGCCAGTAGGTGTAGAGGTCTCCTGTGCTGCAGTAGTCGCACACTGTTGGAGAAGAAACAGGATCAAAGCATGCCTCTGTGCAGCGGTGCGAGATGTGACTGGGAAGTGAAGGTCAGCGGGAGGTGGAACACAACACTGCTCAAGTTAGGGAAGAGACAAGAGTGAAAACGGTCTTTCTCTAGGAAGCAAGCAAGGTGGAATTTTAAGGCTGGCTGCCTTAATGGAGCATGACTTTAAACTGCATGTGTGTGCGTTTGTAATAATGAATCACCACACTGTAACTGAGGATAGCCATATTTATTTAACACTGTTACATAAGGCAACATAACAATTAAGCAACTGTTTAACCTTAATTGCTTTAAAATATCTGCAGAGATCTTCATCGGTTTGTTGTGGTGACTTCCATGTACTCTACATTTCAGGCTCAAAAAATATGTGACTCAGTGATGATTCACAGTATGTTCAGCATCTGGTTTTCGGGGGCTAACTCGTTCTCTTTTTGCAGGGGGTGGAGAGGCAAACAAAGTGGGTCACACTTTCTGAGTCAGTGGCTAATTTGGAAAAAGAGGGTAAATGCTCAGGAGGAAAGAGGAAAGAAGTCGAAGAAGCTACACGATGCAGAGGGAGTGGTAGACTGGGGTTGCAGGGCTGGAGGGTGTTTGATAAAGGTGCGATTAAACGTGGGGTACAAGCTCAAAAGACCCTGAATTTTAAAGTCTCGACGGGAACCTCTTTGCCTTTTTTTTTTTTTGTTCATCGTGTTGTAGGAGCTGGGTTTGGGTGGGGCTGTAGGTAGATCTTGGACCTAGCTGCCAGTTTTGAGGTGAGAAAAGGTGAGGTGAAGTAAAGGGAGAGTGGATCTGGGTTGGATTGGGTCACCGGTCTCTGTCTGACTCACTAATGTAGACGTGGCGCTGTGTCTGCCAGCAGTCCTGGAGGTCATGGACAAATGGGTGGCGCACCTGACGCTGCAGGCAAAGGTCAAAGGTCAGCCCGGAAAAGCTCAACCGACCATTGTTTCTGAGAGATCACGTCACTCAGAATCGCATTAACTTCAGACTTTACAGGGACACGCCATTTTTGTGAGAAGGCAAATAAACATAAATGGTTCATCACCATCACAGCAGATTTTTTCTACCTTCTATCAACATTTCTAAAGTTAAGAAATCAAAGAATAGCACAATATTTACATGAGATCTTATCACTTATTAACTGTTAGCAGTAATTATCACTCACTGACTATTATGTGTACTTTAGAAAGCCTTGGTTTGTTGAGTGCTAACTGTATGAAATGCAAATATAGTGCCTTCGAAGTTAACACAAAACCCACCTGGACTACAACTTCTTCCTTTGACTGCTCCAAAACCCCGAGTCTTAAAATCTCTGCTTTAGGTATGACCTGTGGGCAGACACAAGATGAAATCAGGCCACTGTAATTATAAATGAACCATGAACACAATTATCTCACAGCTTCAGTTTCCTGCAACAGCCTGATTGGTATTTATGTTAGAATTTAAACGCAGAAAACCTATATGTTAAAACCCAGATAATCAACACTCACTTTAACAGCATATGTCTTCTGTTTGACCTTGTCCTTCACTTTCAGGATGGGTCCAAATGAACCTTTGGCGATGTAGCCCAACACCTAGTGAGGCGAGAACAATGCAGACACAGATACAATGGGATGGTGTCTAGTTAAAAAAAGAAAGAAGTAAAAGCAGAACATGAGGAAGCTTTGTTCAATCATAAGATGCATGATGTGGCGCTGGCGTTCAAAATGACCCTCACCTGAAAGTGTTCGTGGCCAGGCACAGTTCTGTGGGGGAATTCGGGGAGGAACATGGTAATAAACCCCGGCAGGCTCCACTCCGCTCTCAGCTTGTGGGGACCAACTCCTGCCAGCCTCAAGACGTGGTCAGGGATCTCGGGGGCTTTGCCCTGGAGCATTCGACGCTGGCCCAGATGAAGGGCAGACGGGGCAAGGCGACACAGGCCCGCTGGGACAGACAGGCCAATGTTTGAGAGGAAGCCGCGCCATCCAGAAGATAAGTGCTCATTCTCCTGCCCTTCGGAAGGCCTCTGTTGGGGAAACAAAAGATAAAGACACAGTTTTGTAGATGCTACAGAAGAAACAGGATAAAAAAAAACATTTAGATTGTCTGTTTTTATTACACAAACTCCTGGAGAACAAAAATGAATAGACTGTTCATTCAGAGAGTGTTTTACGCAAGGTTAAGTACCAACACTTATCAAGGCAGGCGTGCACTGCTGAAAGCGCCCTTCTGCTTTCACTTGACCTTTTGGAAACTAGAACACACAAAGAAAGTTGGCACAGGACAACCTGTACTGAAAAATGCTTTGTAAAAATACAGAAGAGAATTGCCTAAATGCTGCTCTAAATTTACAGACTAAGTCCAAACACAACTTACTGTAGCAATAACTTGAATTAGTCGTATTCCGTATGACTTTATCAGTCTCACACGTTGCTGTGGAGGAATTTTTGCGACTTTTTCTTTGTATCGTTGCTTCAGTTCATTGAGATTTGCAGGCATTCATTTATGAACAGCACTTTTAAGGTCCCACCAAAGCATTTCAATCAGGTTAAAGTCTGGATTTTGACTGGGTATTGACACCTTGACCTCAAATTAGACTGTAATAAACTTGGGTATAAGAGGACTTTGTGGTCAACTCAGCGACTGCAAAACAAGCTCAAATCATCACCCCTCCACCGACGTGTTTGGCAGTCGGTATGACGTGTTTGTGATGTTACGCTGGGTTTGGTTTTCATCTGTCTAAAGGACATTGTTCCAGAAGTCTTGTGGTTTACTGAGATTCAGCTTTGCGAGCCTTAGCCATACTTGCAAAAATGTTTTTTGTAGAGGTTTTTTTTCTTAGTAACCCTCGCAACAACTTCGTTCAGTCTTTTTTTCTAACTTTTCCTCCTTTATTTGTACTCTTTGTTTAACATCTACAGCTCTTTTGTGATTCTGTATCTTTTATAGTCTCTCTCTCTCTCTCTCTCTCAAACACACACACACACACAGCACTTTTGAATTTTATCTTAGTGTTTGTTAAAAAAAACAAAAACAATGACACATGTATCTGGGGTTGTATTTAAATAATTTTACAACCTGCCATAGATTTGAAAGACAGTACACAGTATATACTTGATTTAATTTATAAAAGGTTGCTTTCCTAACGATTGTGGCTTACTGTACAAGACATCAGACTTTGCTATAATACAGCCCCATCTTCATCCCTCAAATGCCTGAGTGGAGCCGAGTGGTACAGCATTTTCATGTAACCATTCCTGCTCTCATATATAAAAACACTCCCTGGTCTGCATCCAAAGTGCAGTCACCGGGTCAACAAGCCCCCTCCCCGTGGACATCTCTGCAGCTATGTAATGCAAGATGCGCGTAATCAGCCATGCAGAGTGTCATTATCATCCGAGCAAAATAAAGGGGCACATCTACTCCGCTGTCACTCTGCTAAACAGCTTCGACCAGTGACCGCAATCTGGGGAGTGTCAGACTTTTGTTTGAAAAGTGACGAATTTGCATTCAAAGTGAATGGTCTCACCCCATATATCGTAACGTGGGAATAACACATTGTAATACTAATTGGCGACTTTTCACCGTTACGCAACTTCAGCACACTTTTCAGGTCCCAAGAGATTGCGGAACCCCGTCACACAGGGAACCCCCACCCCCACCAAAGCACGTGCCTTACACCTTAGCAACCAGATATCCAACTCACCTTCCTGTTCTTACTGCCGTCGGCCCCCATCTGTGTGACAGGACATCAGCGCAGTGCCCTCATACCGACGTCTGCTCTTCATTTAGCCATCCGCGCTGTTCCGCAACCTCTCCACGAACAACGGTGTCGGGCTGCACGAACACAACGCGTACCTTTCGCTAACAATCTGCAGCTGATCGGGCTACGCGGTGTAAAATGTGACAGATATGGCGATATAAAGAAAACAAGTTAATCCCGCGTATGGGCAACGTCAGCGTAAATCCGCCCCCATCACTACCGTCCAATGAGAGGCACGCTTCAGATCCCTGTGCTGCTGCTTGCGGTAATCAGAGCCTCACACATCAATTATACACGTCGGTGACAGTTTCTGTTAGGTTTGCATCATTTGCATTGGCGTGACTTGTTGTGTGCACAAAAGCAAACGTGTAACAGAAAAGCCTCCTGTATCTCCCGATACATTTTTCAACCCCCCATTCACTTGTTCTAAAAATAAACCCATGCATGCATAATATGTGCTGTCTTAGCATGTTTGGAGGAAATGTGAATGCTGAATGCAATTCATTTAATTAAAAATGCTACAGCGGGAGCACTGATACAGAAAAGGAGTGCATCTTTCTCCCATACTGGCTTCTCTTCACTGATTCCCTGTTAAATCCAGAATCAAATTTAAAAGCTGTATCCTCACAAACTAGAACCTCACAGTAAGATCTCACAGTATCTTATCACCCCATTTTCTTCCAGTGTGTTTTTTGCCGTGTTCCTCTCCTACCCTGCAACCCATTACAGCAGATGGCGACCACTTCCTCAGCCTGGTTCTGATGGAGGGTTTTTCTTTCCCACTGTCACCAAGTGCTTGCTCTTTGGGGATCCTTTATTTCTGTTCATATTTTGAGTTTGTTTTTTAGGAATTTTGTAATGTTCTTTAAACACTTGGAAGCATCTGGTAGGTTAATTAATTGTGCATATGTCCTATATTAGATTAGATGCTGATCTGACTACAACACGTGGGGTTTTCTCTCTATTATTATATCTTTAGTGTAGAATATGGAGCCCTTGAGGAGACTGTTGTGATTTGGCACTATATAAGTAAAACTGAATTTAATGCATGTTTGTATCATATCAAGAAGCAATGTACAATGTTGGCCATTAAATATCATGGGAAACACACAGCAATTTGAAGCGTGGTAACAGTACATTTTCTTGTTCCTTTTGAGTCTCAATATGTGATGAAACAAAGTTAGTGATCATATGAAGTACCAAAGAAGTTTATAAAGCAACGCTGGGCAAAAAGTAAAAAACAAACCAAATAGTGACAGCACAGGTGCCTTTTATTTGGGACTGAGAACATAAAAAGCAAAACAGAGCCATTGGTATGATTTTTTTTTAAACTTCTGTTACCAATGTATGGTCATTTCTACAAAATAAACCAATAAACAGGTGAGCTTTAAATAAGTAGAAAACGTTTGGGAATCCATGTCAGAGCGTTCAGGGTTAAAAGGAGCATCTGCTGGACATTTTAGTCGTCCTCATCAAAGTCTTTCTTTCCCTGGGGAGGTTTGGGTCCTCCTGCTGGTTTGGCCATGATGATCTACAAAGGAAGAAAACAATCATTTCATCATAAGATCCATGCAGCTGAGTGAGTGGGCTTTATGGCAGAGTGGAAGCACATCACCTCTGACCTTCATAAAATAATTGATAGACAAACATTAACCACAGCATCCAAAATGTGTTCAATCTTAAACTGCTGTGCTTATTTATAAATGAGGGGACTATATTTTCAAAGTAAAAAAAAGACCATTTAAATCCCTACAGATATTCCAGAAGTCCATTTATAGTGATTAAACATTCATGAGCACACGTGGGAGTATGTTGTGCTTTAAGAGAAATTCTCTACACAGGAAAATGTACTTGTGCACAAAACGTGAACACTTAAAATCAAATAAATAATTAAAGAAAAAAAATGAGCTAAAGAAATAATAATTAAACTCTGGGTCAGTTACTTAAGGCACTTCATGTTTCACAAAACATCTTCAACTACGTCTAAACTGAATTAATCTTCTCTTAAAATAGATTAAAAAACAAAACAGTGTTTGATTTGGTACTTGCACTCACAAACTGCTTGCGCATGCAGCATGCTATCACACCACACACACTATCTGCTCTGTGCAG